>NW_023502306.1:0-66060 GCF_013396075.1 Fusarium subglutinans
ATTTTATAACTATTTTAATAGATTTTATATAAAGGTTTTTAATTTGTTAAGGTTTTCTTAGTAAATACTAGTAATTTCTTAACATTCTAAGCTCTATATATTAAAATAGCTATAATTCCCTATATAAACTTAGTATAATTATATAGTATTTTTTTTAATATATAAGCTATCTAACTATAAATATAAAATTAAAAAAAAATTAAATTAGTAATCTATAATATTTTATTAATATTTTAAAATATTATATTTTCTTAGCTTACAGTAGAGGAAAGTGGCCGGTTTCTGGGGGTGGCCGGTTTCCCCGTATCCGACGTTAAGCTACAGAGACTAAACACCATTTACATACAAGTAAACCGACCGTGTAAGTTTATCTGGAGATGAAGCGGGGACTCGGCTAGCTCTTGATAACAGATTAAATTTCTCTACAGTGCAATCTTAGCAATTATTAACCCGAGTTGCAAGCATCATCATTGAACAATAATCAGAAAACTTCAATACGTTATCACCATGTCTTCGCCAGCTCGCTATCAGTTCCTCCCCGGCCCAGTAGGAGAAATGCTCCGCTCCGCATCACTCGCAACAACCGCTACGATCCCACTATCAGGCTCTCTCGTGATAACGACGGGCCATGTCGGAGTAGACATCAAAACGGGTCAACTCGTCACTAGTTCTATAGACGCCGAGTTCAACGCAGTGTTTGACTGCCTTGACGCAGCACTCAAGAATGCGGGTGTTACCAAAGGCCTCGCTTCAGCTCATAAGCTGGTGGCTTACTTTACCCGAGCTGAGGATGAGGCTACGCTGCTTAGTATCTTTCACGAACGGTACCCGGGACATAGCCCGACTTTGACCTCGGTTGTGGTGGCTGGGCTCGTTAACCCGGGGATGCATGTTGAAGTACAAGCGGAGGCGATCGCTTTCTAGAGGGCCCATGGGATGTTATGGTGGATCAACGTACAGAGAGAGATCAGCGATAGATAAACTAGCTACAACGAGTATACACTCATGTTAACAGATGCCCAAGTCGACAATTACATGATCCACGCAGTCAACATTTCTATTTTCGGTACTACACAAAATGCTAAGCAACCATCTATTCTCGATCGGGCATGTTTCGGTAAGGGTTCTTGGGGTCCGCCAACTCCTCTTCCACACTCTGTATCGTCTTGACAACCTTTGCAGGGGCGCCCAGGGCGATCGAGTAAGGGGGCAGACTCTTGGTAACCACCGCCCCAGCGCCAACAGTGCAGCCTCGGCCAATGGTAACGCCAGGGAGGATAACTACGTTGCCACCGATCCAGCAATCGTCTTCAATGCGGATGGGATGTCCGAACTCGACGAACTTGATCCTGGACAGCACGCTCGTCTCGTGGCCTGCGGTGTAGATGTGTACGTTGGGACCCATCTGGACGCGGTCACCGATGATGACGAGGCTAGTATCTAGAATGGTCAAGCTGGGAATGATTTAGTCATTGTTCCACTTACTCATAGTTTTAGACTTACCCAAAGTTCATGAAGCAGTTCTCGCCGATCGAGACATTGCTGCCGTAATCAGGCATAAAGGGCGTCTCAATGTACGTCCCCTTGCCGACCTTTCCGAGCATCTCCGAAAGCATCTGAGCGCGCTTGTCGTCGATCTCCTCGCGAGTGCCAGCGCTAGGATCAATGTTGTTGTACTTGTACGCCAGACCGCGCGCTCTGTGGCGGCCTTCCAACAGCTCGGGGTGCAGGGGGTTGTAGCTAACCTCGGGTTAAAGATTTATGCACTGACGTAGTATCAAGGTGTAAGAGTACTTACAGCATACCAGAGATCATCTTCTCATACTCATCGCACCAGGGGGTTCCCTTGAGGCCCTTGGCGAACTCGATGATCTCATTATCTTTCTGTTGCTTGGCCATGATGAAGTAACGTGGCGTTTGAGCAGTTTGTAAAACAGGGCTATTAGATAGCAAGTGATAAGGATGTGAATATCAAGACAAAAGTTATACTGTCTGATTGTCGAGTTAGATACGGAGCTGGTACTTGTTCAAGTTGGAGAAACACGTCTCATCTTTTAAACGTGGAGAAGGTGAGGGCTTATTACCAGAAACGGAATTAAGACATGACCCACGAAAATTTAGATCTACCCCGCACAGTGCTAACACACACACTCTCTCTCTAGCTTATCGGCAAAGGCCCATTCTTGAGTGATGCACTGAGATGCCGAGATAACCCAACTCAACGGGCTCCAATTTCCCCCGCGTTCTGGAGGGTCTAATCTTGATTACAACTGGGAGATAGATTGCGGGGGAGATACAGGCCTTGTTGATACGTATCTGATCTTCTATTCGCTGTACGTTTGCCTGGCCGTAGTTGATTCCGATTAGCCGGCCTGGCCGTTGGGAATAGTCTACAGGGAAAAGTATATTACCTTGACGCTCCTGACTCAATCTGACACTCTTCACTCATCATCATTGCCCATATACTATTCACGATGGCTCAGAGAACAGAAGCCCAGAACTCGGACAACAAACCCGACATCAACACCACAGACAACTACGACGTTGATGTCGGCAGAGTCGAAAATGTTGACTCTTTCACCAAGAGCCCTGATGCAGTCGACCACAACAACCTTCTCGCTCAGGGCCATGCCCCCGTGATGAGACGGTCGTTTGATCTTCTGGGAACGCTTGGTCTTGGCTTCAGCATCACCAACTCTTGGGTTTCATACGCCAGTTGTTTCGGGCAGAGTCTTCTCTACGGAGGTGCCCAAGCGACTGTGTTTGGTCTGATAGTCGCGTGCGCGGTGCAGTGGCTCATCATTCTTGGTCTTGCGGAACAAGCTTCGGCATTTCCATCTTCAGGAGGTGAGCTTATTTTATTTCTGGTGGAGGGAATTAACTAATGAGTTTGGGCGATGGCAGGGCAATATCACTTTACGTATATCCTCGCCCCCAAGAGATATCGACGTTTCGCCGCATTTGCTGTGGGGATAATCAGTGTTCTTGGCTGGTGGGTTATTACCTGCTCTGGCATCTCGAACAACGTGCAGTGCATCATTGGCATGGTCCTATTTGTCAACCCTGATTACCAGCCTCAGAACTGGCATTCGTATCTGCTATACATCGGGCTCATCTTGATCACACGTGAGCCTCCCCCGAGCCCCATGTCGTAGTCATCATGCTGACATCCACAGTCATCCCCATCTTTACCATCCCGCAGAAGCATCTCGGAAAGTGGACACAAGCATGTCTCGCGATATCCGTCCTCGGCTTCGTCGTCGTCACCATTACGATTCTCGCCATGAGCGACGGGTATAACCACCCAAGCTTCATCACCACGTTCGATGGAACAAGCGGCTGGCCAGATGGCGTTGCCTGGGTCATGAGCATCGGCAACGCTATGTACGCCTTTGCCAGTATGGATGCTGTGATCCACGTCGCTGAGGAAATGCACCACCCAGGCAAGGCCATTCCTCGAGCAATGTGAGTCTGTGATGTTGAGACTATCTGACCAGATGTCTAACAATGCTTTTCAGGAATCTCACCATGATTATTGGTCTGCTTACATCAGTTCCGTTCATCTTGGCCATGATGTTTGTCATTAAAGACCTCGATGCCGTCAGGGCTGCCCATCTGCCAAGTCTTGAGGTCTTTCACCAGGCTAACGGGAGCAAGTCAGCCGCACTCGGACTTCAGTCTCTTCTTGTAGTCATCTTCTACAGTACGTGGTGTAACTTAATCATGGATTCAACTGACCGTGGACAGCATGCATGCCTAGCCAATGGATCACATGTGGCCGATTGACTTGGGCCTTCTCAAGAGATGTGAGTCTCCTTCCTCTTGGCTTCCAAAGTCTCGAAGCACGCTGATCAAACTACTTAGCGTGGACTACCATACTCCAACTACTGGAATAACATCTCACCCTCTCTCGGCTTCCCCGTTCGCACGACTTTGCTGTCCATTGGATTCTGTATCATCTATGGACTATTATACATGGCCAGCAGTCAAGCCTTCAACTCCATCATCACCACTGCAGTTCTTGGTGTGAATATCTCATACGCCGTCCCTCAAGCTATCACTCTGATCCACGGGCGAGAGAAAAAGCTGCCTCAAAGGCCGTTCAAACTCGGCAAAGTTGTAGGGTATCTCTGCAATGCGTGGACTCCTCTGTGGGACACAACGATCGGCATCTTCATTTGCTTCCCAAATGCCATTCCTGTGACTGCTGGGTCAATGAATTAGTAAGTTGCACTTCCATTTACACATGCCTTGGTTTTGCTAACGGCTGGTTTAGTGTGTGCTCGGATGCATGATGCTTATCCTGATTGGTCTCTGGTTCACTGTTCGTCGGTACTTCGATGGTCCTGCCATTGACTACGAAATGTTAGGTTTGAGCCGTCCAGAGTAAAACTGAAAGAGATAGCTATCTATGGCTTTCTTGTGATGGAATTGCGGCTGTCGAGCAGGTCAGGTTGGATCCTTGGCCATTTTTAGACTGTACTTTGTTAGGCCCATTAGAAGGAAGTGCTCAAAGCAAATGATAACAAGCATGTGAGAATTTTGTTATGGAATTCTGATCATGTCTTAAATTGGGTCTTTTAGTGTTATATTAACAATCTCATAATACTCATAAACGACAAGATGCATCTTTATGCATTATGTAAGAGCTTTAAAGGGAGTTTGTGCGAGTTTGAACTTTTAGTTAAATCTAACACTTCTTTAGGATGCTCCCCCTTGAGCAGGAAACTATTCATCCTCTGTACAATATATAATAATAAACTCGGTAAATATACCCTAAATCTTCTCATACCCTAGCTGCTGCTAATAAGGTTACTAATTAAGTTATTATAAAAGTATATTATTCTGTTTTTTATTAAGAAACTTATCTTTATTAAGGCTATATATATATTACCTTTTAAAAGCTAAAGTTAAATAGGATTTTTTAGTATATTAGCTTAATATGCTTCGTAAAGGCGTTATAAGCTTTAGGCATTAATTAATATACCCTGAATCTCTTCCAAATTAACTTAAATCTAATTATTATTCAGTATCAAGGTCTGAGGTTTTCTTTACTCCCCTACCTCCTTTATAGGAAGTATATTAACTATTATAGTGCTGAAACACACACTCTTGAGTTTTTGTGTGATATTATAAGCTCTTAGTCGCTGGTCTCAAGTAGAAATAATATCTCTAGCCACAGTCTACACTGAACCGTATCACCAGATGCTAACTGCATGGCAAGAATAAATAAACAGACGCAAAATCCTTCTATCAGCCTTTCAGAATACATGCTAAAGATTTCTAATAACGTAATTTTAGCTTCTGATGACTTATAATACATAGCTCTGCTTCGCACTTTAGCATTACCCAGCCTCGCCACTTCAAAGCTTACTACCACCAGCCTTCTTCTTCGAAGCAACGACCTCGCGATGAGCGACCTGCGCATTCAGACAACCCTGCTCCAAAGCACCATCGATAGCAGCTCTCCATCCATGAGCCCAGTCGGCTGAAGCAAAAAAGACATTGCCGTGTCGACTCTGAAGTTCGTCCTGGTATTTAGACATGTAACCTGGCTGCCACCAAGCAGGACCTCCCTTTGAGAAAGGATCTGTAGCCCAATTATGCAACATCTGCTTATCGTTAGTGATAAAATTTGGGCAACAGGGGATATGCTTCTTACCAGCCTCTTGACATCCATGGGATGGATCTTATTAAGAGCTTCAATAGTCTGTGCCGCATTGTTCTCGGGGATGAAGGTGTCCCGTTCATCTGCACCGAAAGCAACAACGTGAACATCGCCATTCGGCAGCACGCCGTCGCCATAGCCGTACATCAAAACGCCAGGAAATCTCATGCCGTTCCATCTCTCGAGTTCCTTGTTACTCACATCAGCATGAACCTTGGTCATCTGGTTCACATGGCCAATGCTAATGGCGTCTTGCCGACGCTGTGTCAGTGGAGGAGAGAACTCGATATCCTTCTAGACGTTGAGGGGAATAGTGTTGATAATTTTCTTTGCTTGGAATACATTGCCGTAACTGCTAGTCACTGTGACAGGACCGTCACCAGATGAATCTTGAGAGATTGACTTGACTTGCGTGGAGAAGGCATATTCCAGCCCATCTCCAATAGCTTCCTCAAACATTCGCTTCGCAAGTGCAGTCTGGCCATCCCTCAGTTTATATCCCAACCAGACATCAGCAAAGTTATCAGAACTGTGCATTAGCAAGGCATGTGAACGGATCATATCCCAGAGACTTGACTCCTCCATTCTTCCACCTGAAATGTGCAGTAGTAAAGATACCAAGAGACCCTGCTCCTCGGCTGTAAGTTTGTGCTTGATCTCTTCGAAACGGTCGTGGCAGGATAGTTAATCCCACTTCTCAACGGTTGATCGGTCGACGATAGGATTGTCAAGCTGGGCGTGGGGGAGAGGACAGATTGTTCGACCGAATTGGCCGTCGACGTTGACGAACATGTCCCAGGCTTTGGCTTGCATAGCGCCGGCTTCTTCATGGGTGAGCTTGCGCGGTGTGGCACCTATGATGATCTCATATTAGCAATATGGAGCGAAAATGAGGGCGTTTGTGTTCATGCCTGGTACGTCAATGGTGTAGTACCCCTTGTGCATATCCGGACTTCCCGTGGTAATGAGATCGCGGTCCATGTTGTAACGCGTCATTTCTCTAAACAAGTAACCCATATGATGAGTGACCCAAGTTCCTCCCATTTCATATAGAAACCCTTTAACGTCTTAGCAAAATATTAAGATTTGCAAAGGACTTTCATACCATCTTTCTTGGCTGTGTACGTCCTGCCGCCAATTCGATCTCGTGCTTCTATCAGTAGTACGGAATGACCTACGAAACGTCAGGGCTGTTCAATCGATCAACTCGATGCTACTTACTCAGCTGGCTAAGATCTCGAGCTGCCGCCAGACCAGCATACCCAGCTCCAATGACAATAACATCGAATACCTTGCTGGTCGAAGAGACCGATCGCTGAGGCGAGATAACTGCGTCACTCTCGAGTCCCTTCTGAAAGCCAGTGTGAGGCTCCCAGACATGACCGTCCTTAGTCTTCGGTGTCATTCTGAACAAATTGAATTACGAATAAGCGATAAAGAATGGAGAAGCACTCGTAGTCGTAGGATTCGAAGTTGAAAGCTTGGGGTAGCTTGGATGGCGATAAACCCGCCTTAGCTTTATCTAGCTCCTCCGGCCTGTCAAAGCTACTCCAATCAGTAGTGGGTTTCTCAAACCATCTCCAGCCCGGCAAATTCCACAATCGGCCCCATCACAAAGTTGACACTATTTCCTATCGTGGACTCTGCGGGCTTGAAGCTGTTCTTAGTTCCTATTTGGGTAGTAACGAGAGCTCCGCACACAAAGTGGCTTCAGCGGAGTCTCCGATATCTTAATACCGCATTAGGAAATAACTGCAACTTCCATAACCACGGTCATGATAATCATGGCGTCGCTCTTCAGCGTTTGTTCATGAAATCTCCAACCACAGCTCGTCGAAAGAGTCAGACCATACTCAAGCTACACCGTATCATATCACACCGCAACACACCACTCGCATAACTTTAGTGTATTTCTATTCTCAAACATGCCTGACTTTACTGGTCTCGAACTCACCGGCAAGACTGCCATTGTCACTGGCGCGTCCCGGTAAGTTACCCCAGCAACCTCAGGCGAGTGCACTCCTTGACTAATACATTTCAGTGGCCTTGGTGCCGGCATTGCTATCCTTCTTGGCAAGCGAGGCGCCAATGTAGTGGTCAACTACGTCTCTAACGGCAGCAGAGAGCGAGCTGAGAAGGTTGCTCAGGAGATTGAGGGCAATGGCACAAAGGCTATTGTTGTCCAGGCCGACGTTAGCAAGACTGCTGAGATCCCAAAGTTGATTGATGCTGCGCTCAAGATTAGCTCAACTGGCAAGATTGAGATTCTGATTCACAAGTCAATCGTGCTGGAGTTTTGTAAAATATTTACTTACACGTGACTTGCAGCGCTGCTCAAGGAAATGAGGCCAACTTGGTAGACACAACCGAAGAGTTCTATACCCGTCATTTTGACGCCAACGTCAAGGGCCCCATTTTCTTAACAAAGGCGGCAGAGCCCCATCTTCCCAAGGGAGGTAGAATTGTCTTCATCTCTTCAGCAGGTGCCCGTCTCGGTGTCGCTGGACAGACAGTCTACGCTGCTACCAAGGCAGCTGATGAGGCTCTCGTTCGTGTCTGGGCCAAAGAGCTTGGTCAATCTCATGGCATCACTGTTAACTGTGTGAACCCTGGTCCTATCGCCACAGATCAATGGTTCCAGAGCGACGAGCAATTCCTTAAGGATATGCAGCCGCTGATTGACTCTACACCTGCGGCGGCGCGCGTTGGTGAGGTCAGTGATATTGCGCCTCTGGTTGCGTTCCTTTGCACGGATGATGCGAAGTGGACGACGGGATCTGTTCTTTCTGCCAATGGTGGCCTTTACAATTAGATGAGCAGTCTTTAGTTTACACCGTGAGATGAATGAACGGGAAAATGGATAATTTGTTAAATGAATGAACTGGGATTGAAGACTTGTCATGCTGGATGAAGCATGCGATAAGGCTGTCTTATAGTGACTGCACGTAAACTCTAAGCTGACATCGTGAGGTTATGACGCTCAAAGCTCAATGACTCGCTCCATGAACAATTAGAATATTTTGATTACACAGAATTGTACCTGGCGATATGTAGAATCATCAGGGTTTCTCCCCGGCTCATCAGGTATATCTCCAGATACCCAAGGCATTCGTTACTAAGATAAGCACTGTAACGGTTTCGATTCCCCGTAGTCGACTGCACTAAAAACCTGGCGGGCGGGGGCGTTTTTAGTGTCATGATGGGGGATGGGTCCAGGTTTCGTCTCCCCATGCTTGGAAAGCTTTCTGAACCCTTCCCCTCATTCACACCCTCACTTTTCTGTGCCACGCTGTGATACCAACCTTGTTACTGAGAAATCGAAGAAATGTCAGCGGTAAAACCTCCCCGCGAGTTCAAGTTCGTCGGCGCATTCAGTCGCAAGAGGAGACGTCGCGATGGGACAGCGCCTGGATCGATTGACTTCGTCGGACCGACGACACGATCGAAACAAGCAGCGACGTCAACATCAAAAGCTCAGAGTGAAGCTGTTGCTGCTGCTGAGCCTGCGACGCCGCCAAAGTCAGCGGATGGTGGTAGCGAAGGCCAGGATAAGAATGCAGAGAACACTACGCCCCCAGCGGTAGAAGCGACAGAGACAGAGACGCAAGCTCCTCTCGCGGCGACGCCAGTGATTCCTCACGAGAATGCCAATCCGTTTGATCACGATATGATGATGGGGGAGGGCATCAACAGCGGGAGTGATATCGACTGGACATATTCAAGTCTCATGAACCCTTTCATCGATACGGGTCCCTCGTTCATGGCGCCTTTCGACCAGGTCAATGGCCAACTGCCGATTTATTTTGGCCCAGACATTCCTCTCATTCAACTGGGGGACTCGTCATCTACCGACAACTCGCCTGAGAATCACTTTATTGGGCCTCAGTTGCCAAACGACACTGATGGTACAGCGGGCGATTTTGGTGAAAATGCGCAGTCGCAAGCGATTGAGGAGCCTGTTTTGCCATTGCTCAACTCTCATGCAGCGCCGAGCAACATCAGCGACACCATTGCTCAGCTACTGACTCGATGTACGTACAAACTGCTCGACCTTTATTGAGTATCATGATCTGAGAATAATTAGATGACCAAGAGTTTTGCGTCATGCCCCTAACTCACGACTTTGCCGCCAACCCATTCCGATTCGACGCCGAAACAGGTCGCGGCTCCCAACTTCTCCTCCACTGCATCCTGGCGCTCTCCTACAAACACATCAATCGCGATACGGGATCTTGTGCTGGAGAGGCCAAGATGCATAAGAAGAAAGCTCTCCAGATGCTCAAAGACATGGAAGGCGTGTCGCAGGCGTCACCGATTGAAGCGACTTTCTTGGATGCGGTGCTGATCCTCATGACACTTGATGTGAGTCATTCTGCAAAGGCCTCTCAGTCAGGACTGATATCTCCAGTGCGCAACATCTGCTCATGGGCCGTGGACGTGGTATCTAAAACGAGCACATAAAATGATTCAAGCTGCCGAGTTCTGCAATATGAAGAAGACACCCCGAATGCAAGCACGTATAGAGATGCTAGTCTGGTAAATCACCAAACACGATCTACACTACTCGAATATTGACTTTTACAGGTGGGATGTTACTCTAGCCCTCACAAGCCGTCAAGGATGCGTCCTCTCCGAATCCACGATAATCAGCCTCTTCAACCACGACAAAACAAGCGACGAGACCTTCTACAGTGTATCAGGCTGTCCCGAAGCCTTATTCCGCCACATGATCCGCCTCGGATCATATGCACGAGAATTCGAACTCATAAGCAGCATGACCTGCGCAAAGTTCGACATGGAACACGTTCTAAACGTAGAAAAGGAGATTCGCGAGTGGACTGATCCGGAATACGGTGACATCCCAGATCAACTCGTCTCAGACACTACAGGCTGCGACATAGGCGATGTAGCACACTACAAAGAAGACTTACACCACTGCGCCGAAGCGTGGAGATACGGATTACTAATCTACATCGGCCGCGTGTTCAAATGGCAGCGCGATTAACCCGCTCCGTCAATACTAGGCTTCCTCGCGCGCAAGACGCTTAATCAAGTTACGTCTTGTAGGTATAGTTCCATGCTGCAGAAGCAACTGCTTCTTCCTGTTTTCTTGGCGGGGTGCGAAACATCGGATGAGCATTTGAGACAGGCGGCGAGGACGTATTGCAGTTGGTGGAATGAACGGACGAGGTATGATATGTTTTTGACGGCGAATACGCTGCTGGAGGAGGTTTGGGCTGATGAGGCGGTGGATTCGTGGTGGGGGTCTGTTATTGATCAGAAGAGTCGGTCGAATGTTAACTCTGGGGAGGGGAGGCAGTATTTATTCGGATGATCTTGGGTTTGTGCAAAATCTGACGTTGGCCGTAGTTTTCATGGTGCTGTTTTGTGTTTCTGTTGGCGTTGAGAGGGATGGCTAGCTGTCGCTACCTGGATATCAGAATGAGGGAACAGGGATTCACAATTTAAATCTATGGGAGATTTTTATGATATATAAATAGTACTTGCTATTTTTACCGGCATTTTCTATCTTCCGAATGGAGTCATATCTACCAAGATACTTGGGCCAGTCTGTCCATTGACTGCCTTGTTATGCAGGCAATTATTGCTTGAAAGAAGTCAAGCAGGATGACAAAGTCTATGAACAATTCTAAAATGAAGGACTGATACGCTGCTCACTATCACCTTGTTTGTTTTGTCGCAAAATGTAGACATCGTAAAATTGGGCATTTGTGGTTCTCGACCTAATGAGTAAGGACAAGAGATTGTGTACAGACTCTCAGTTAATCTGACTAATCTCGCCAGCAACTATTCGTTTTTATTTCTTATCAGATTTCCATTCTCCATCTCCAGATAAATGCTCGTATTTTCCTGGCGATTAAGTCCTGAACCAGTGGTCTTCGTGTGTCAATATCCTGTCGGGGCAACATGGCTTTGCCGCCACAATAATGCATCAACAATCAGTGGGGTTTACCCTCAGCACAGTCCACAGTACGGTAAAGGCATTTCCCAGTACAGATCGGCCAATTTGGGGGGTTGCACGATGGTGCGCCATTGGGCTGGTGGCAATCCGGTTGGTTGCGGGGGCGCGGTATTACCCAAAGAGGAATTACGCGATTGAGTAACTACTGTGTCGAGACTTGGTGAGCATCGTTCTCCATGGAGACTCAGGGCTCGCAAACAACAGTCTTTGGGTGCATCTGTAGACATCTGCAGCATCTACAAAAGCAAAGGTTGAATCGTATCAGATTAATCCATCTCACCAACCAAACACATCATCTCAATCATCAATCACAACACCAAATCAAAGACTCCCAGCAAATACACGGCAAAATGGCAACCATGGATGAGGTATTCGCCGGCTACGCCAAGCGACAGGCCGCCCTCGAAGCCAGCACCAACATCCTCTCCCAAGGCATCGCCTGGGTCGAAGGCGAGCTCGTCCCCCTGCAATCCGCCCGCATCCCCCTCCTCGACCAGGGTTTCATGCACAGCGACTTGACCTACGACGTGCCCTCCGTCTGGGACGGCCGCTTCTTCCGCCTCGACGACCACCTTGATCGTCTCGAGGCCAGCTGCAAGAAGATGAGGCTGCGCTTCCCCATCCCCCGCGACGAGATCAAGAAGATCCTCGTTGAGATGGTCGCCAAGAGTGAGATCAAGGATGCGTTCGTTGAATTGATCGTTACTCGTGGGCTCAAGGGCGTGAGAGGTGCGAAGCCGGAGGAGTTGCTGAATAATAACCTGTACATGTTTGTTCAGCCGTATGTTTGGGACATGGATCCTGAGGATCAATATCATGGTGGTCGTGCGATTGTTGCACGAACCGTACGACGTGTTCCACCTGGCTCTATTGATCCCACCATTAAGAATCTTCAGTGGGGTGATCTCGTCCGCGGCTTATTCGAGGCCAACGATCGTGGCGCCACTTATCCCTTCCTAACCGACGGCGATGCCAACCTCACCGAGGGTTCAGGCTTCAACGTCGTCATCATCAAGAATGGCGTGCTCTACACACCTGATCGTGGAGTCTTGCAGGGAATCACAAGAAAGAGTGTCATCGATGCTGCGCGATCTTGCGGCTATGAGATCCGCATTGAGCATGTTCCCGTTGAGGCTACTTATCAAGCTGACGAGATTTTGATGTGTACAACTGCTGGTGGTATCATGCCTATCACTACTCTGGATGATAAGCCTGTGAATGATGGAAAGGTTGGACCTATTACGAAGGCTATTTGGGATCGTTACTGGGCTATGCACTGGGAGGATGAGTATAGCTTTAAGATTGATTACTAGGGCTTTGTTCAAGATAGGCGTAAGTACTGGCATTAAATAAAATGAATCTTACCTTATATCAAACCTAACTGAGCTGCATACGACCCTCATAAGTGAGATGATTCTGAACATGTCTCGCGCATAATGTCTAAGTTGTTAGCTAGATGTGTTATTTGCAGTTGAGGCTCGTGACTGAGAGCTTAAATCAGCAGACAGAACTTAAAATATGTATCGCGTTCTTCAGAAGCTGTATATACAAGGTCAACAGACTCTGGTGATCAAATCACGCAAATCGCCTCTAATGGCCTTGAGACACCTTGTCTCGACCTCTGATAAGAGCTAACCTCGAATAACTTTGCAACGCCGAGCTTTCAAACCTTCTTTGAACGCAATCATCGTCTCATCCATTTTCGGTCGCCACGCTTTCTCAACATTGCCGTGCGTATCCATACTTACCCCGGACTCAAGTCTACCAAAAGCAGCACTAAGGATCCGAGCTGATAAGGTTATTGGTCTAGCTTGAGGTGCCAGACTACATATCTAAGACCCAAACAGGCGAAGTCTCAGTTTGGTGTTAGCGCTTTCCTTGGCCACGCTTGGTGGCAGTGATGGGACGATCTGGTTTGGGTTGTCATATTTCCTATTCAGGTAATAACCTCTACAAATGTCTCGACGCTGCGGCTAGTCTACGCTTTCTAGAATCCAGCCTACTATCTCGGAACTGCCATGTATAGCTTCAAATGAATGTCGGTCCCTCCGTAGTAGACATGTAACATCTTGTGAATTGTTCCATCAAGCTGCGTCACATCACATCATCTAATTCGCAAAGACAACATGAGTGCACACGATACCATCGTCATCTTAGGGTAAGTGGTTAACGCGGTAATCTTCAGGCTTCTTACGGTCATATACTGACTTCCATGCAAGGGCCGGCATCATCGGCCTTGACGTAGCTCTTGTCCTGGCAGAAAGAGGCTACGGCAAGTCCATCACAGTCATCGCGGAACATCTTCCTGGAGATACGGCACTGAGTTATACCTCTCCATGGTAAGCAATATCACCTGGCTGCGCTGTACTTGCTCATACTAACCTCACTATAGGGCCGGGTGCAACTTCTCAGCTATCTCTGGTACAGATGCCAATGCCTTGAAATGGGACAAGGCAGGATATTTCCATCTCAGTAAGCTGGCATCTGAGAGACCAGAGCAATCGTATGTCAAGCGAACTCCTTCAACGGAACTTTGGGACGATAATGTTCCTCGTGATAAGATCCAGGCAATGTCCGAGTATCTAGAAAACGTAAGTACAAGCCTAGCAGTCAAGTTCTCCAACTAAGGCATCCCAGTTCCAAGAAATACCTGTCAATGAGCTACCTGAGGGCGTCAAATTTGCCGTCTCCTTTACTACTCTGACTGTCAATGCACCCCAGCATCTGCTATATCTCTATGAGAGATTAAAGAATGACTACGGTGTTCGTTTTGTTCGTCAAAAGCTCCCGGATCTTCAGACGGCATTCTTCAGTCAATCCACTCAGATTGTCTTCAACTGTACTGGAAATGCTGCGCGAAAGTTGCCGGGAGTCGAGGACCCCAAGTGTTACCCCACTAGAGGACAGGTCCTCTTGACTCACGCCCCCGATGTTCACACGAACATCATGAGACATGGTAAAGATTACGAGACATACGTCATCCCTCGCCCGTTCTCTAAAGGTCATGTGATTCTCGGAGGGTACATGCAAAAGGGCAACGCGTAAGCTATCCGTCTCTATCCGTGTCTTGTGCTTTGAACTGTGGGCTAACAATTCTTCTCAGTGATGGCGCCACCTACTCCTACGAGACAGAGTCCATCTTGGAGCGCACCAAGGAACTCAGTGATGAAGTCAGAAATGGAAGTCTAGATGTTCTGGCAGCTTTCTCAGGCCTTCGTCCGTCACGCGAAGGCGGCGCTCGAGTAGAGAGGCAAGATTTGACTGTCGCGGGACAAAAGCGCACTGTGGTTCACAACTACGGTGCAGGTGGCACTGGGTTTTAAGCCGGTTATGGAATGGCTTTAGATGCCGTTCGTGCTGCCGAGCCTGTTCTGTCCAAGCTTCGGACCGATCCCAAGTCGAAGCTGTGATACATCTTGACGAGACTATAATAACTTCATGCGAAGGTTCATTGAAAGTCACTAAGAAACGGTCACTAGATGCATGTGAAAGAGCCAGTATGTAATAAACAAGGAAAGATGTACTATTGTATTGACAGTATTGCTTCTAAGCTATGTTCTTTTCGTGTGCGAAATATGATAATATTTAAATACAAAAAACAAGTCATGTAGGTCGTAAGGTGCTCAGTCTAAGTCAAGTATGCAAGTCGTTGCTCTCATGGTCCCGGACACTTTGAGATGCATGTAGGTACATAGGAAATCTTAAAAGAAGTAAACAGGATAAGGAGGCTTCTCATAGCCAGCCTTGGAAGTAGTGGTGTGCTCAGCCGCCTTGGGGGTCGAGACAGGAGTCTCGTAGAGCTTGGTGGTAGATCGGATGAAGGTGGTGACCGTCCCGTTGCCAGGAACCAGATGGGTAGGGATGGTAGGAGGAAGACCCTTGGTAGGAGAGGGGTAGACGTGAGAGTTCCATGGCTGAATGTGGGTGGTGGCTGTGGCGTAGACGGTGGAAGAGACGGCGCCGATGGGGCAGTCGGTAACCGTGGGAGGGCAGGCAGTGACAGTGAAGTACTTGGTGGTGTAAAGAGTGGATGTCGAGTTACCAGGAGGGTAGTAAGTGGCACCAGGGCCGGGAATGACCTGAGTCTTGGTGACGGGGCAGAGAGTGGTTGAGAGAGCGATGGTCTCGGTGGTGACGTGGGGAGTACCAGGGCAGTTGGCAACGTGGGGAGCGCAAGCAGTGACGGTTCGGATGTTGGTAGTGTAGACGGTGGAGGTAGACCAGCCGGTTGTGACGATGTGCTGAGTTGGGACGGGGTAGGTCTGGTGGTTGCCACCGGCGGGCTGAGATGGTTGGCCAGGAGTGCTGGGCTTAGTGGGAGAAGACTGCTCCTCGGTAACTGGGCAGACGGTGGTGGAGATGGCGATGGTCTCGGTGGTGACGTGAGGAGTGGGGGTCTCGCAGTTGGGGTGCTCGCGGCCGCAGGTAGTCACTGTTCGGACACTGGTGGTGTAGACAGTTGAAGTAGACCAGGCGGTAGTCTTGGCTGGCTTAGTGGGCTTCGGCTGAGTAGCTTGAGGCTCAGTAGGCTTAGGCTCGGTGTGGTGCTGCTCAGTCACAGGGCAGATGGTAGTGGAAACAGCGATAGTCTCGGTGGTGACGTGAGGAGTAGGTGTCTCGCAGTTAGGGAACTCAGGACCACAAGCAGTGACAGTGCGAATGCTGGTGGTGTAAATGGTGGAGGTAGACCATCCAGTAGTCTTGGCTGGCTGGGTGGGCTGAGACTGGGCGGGCTTAGACTCAGTAGGCTTGGGTTGAGTGGGCTTGGGCTGCGTGGGCTTAGGCTGAGTCTGATGCTGCTCAGTGACAGGGCAAACAGTCGTGGAGATAGCAACAGTCTCAGTGGTGACATGGGGAGTAGGTGTCTCGCAGTTGGGGAACTCAGGAGCGCAAGAGGTTACAGTGCGGATAGTAGTCGTGTAGACAGTTGAAGTGGTCCACTCAGTAGTAGAAGCAGGCTTAGTAGATCCAGCTTCGGACTGACCACCAGTGACGGGCGTGGTAGAGTGTCCCTCAGTAGCAGGCTTCGTCTCGGAGGCAGGCTTAGTCTCAGTGGGAACTGGGTAGGTGGGCTTGGTCTCAGTGGCGGGCTTTGTCTCAACAGGCTTGGTGGGAGCTGGCTTTGTCTCTGTGTGGTGCTCCTCTGTGACAGGGCAGACGGTGGTAGAGATGGCGATAGTCTCAGTTGTGACATGCTTGCCATTGGGGCAGTCAGGGACATCGGGAGCACAAGATGTCACGGTGCGGATAGTAGTCGTGTAGACAGTCGAGGTAGTCCACTCGGTGGTGCTAGCGGGCTTGGACTCAGTAGGAACTGGGTAAGTGGGCTTAGTCTCAGTAGCAGGTTTCGTCTCGGTGACAGGCTTGGTCTCGGTAGGATGCTCCTCGCCGCCAGTGGTAGCAGGCTTAGTCTCAGTCTCAGTAGCAGGCTTAGTCTCGGTGGCAGGCTTTGTAGATCCTTCATGGTGAGTAACTGGCTTAGTAGACTGCTCCTCAGTCTCAGTAGTAGGTACAGTAGACTGGCCCTCTGTCTCGGTAGCCTGGGTAGGAACGGGGTAAGTGGGTGATTCCTTGGTGACAGTAGCAGGCTTGGTAGATCCAGCTTCGGTCACGGGGCAGACAGTAGTAGAGATGGCGATAGTCTCGGTTGTGACATGCTTGCCATTGGGACAGTCAGGGACATCGGGAGCACAAGAGGTGATGGTGCGGATGGTGGTGGTGTAGACAGTTGAGGTGGTCCACTGGCTGGTCTGCTCAGTATTGGGCTGAGTCTCGGTTGTAACCTTGGGAGGAGGATAGGCACCGGTAGAAGTTCCAACAGCAGGCTTGGTAGACTCAGCAGGAAGGGACTCGGTCTCAACACCGGTCTCAGTCGTCTCGGTGCCCTTGGGGGGAGGGTAGACACCAGTTGAGGTACCGACAGCAGGCTTAGTGGTCTCGCTCTCAGCAGGAACAGTCTCAGTCTCAGTGCCCTCGGTGGTCTCAGTAGTAGCCTTGGGAGGAGGATAGACGCCAGTAGATGTACCGACAGCAGGCTTGGTAGTCTCGGTCTCTGCAGGGACAGACTCCGTCTCAGCTCCCTCAGTAGTTCCAGTGGTAACCTTGGGAGGAGGATAAGCACCAGTGGATGGAGAAGTCTCAGTCTCTTGAGGAACCGACTCAGTCTTGGTCTCGGTCTCACCAGGCTTAGAGACAGTAGCAGTCTCGGTACCTTGGTGCTCAGTCTCGGTAGAGCCGGGAACAGGATAAGTGGGAGTACCAGTCTCGCCATGCTCAGTCACAGGCTTGGTCTCAGTTACAGGACAGACAGTAGTAGACACAGCGATAGTCTTGGTAGTGACATGTTGACCGTTGGGGCAGTCGGGAACCTCAGGAGGGCAAGAAGTGACAGTGTACACATTGGTAGTGTAGACAGTCGAGGTAGTCCACTGTGTAGTAGAAGCACTGCCAGTTTCGGTCTCGATACCAGTATCGGTAGTCTCCGTACCCTTAGGAGGAGGATAGACACCGGTTGAGGTGCCAACAGCAGGCTTGGTGGTCTCGGAAACAGCCGTGGTACCCTCGTTACCGGCCTGGGTTGTGGGGGTCCCCTCGGGAGGAGGATACGCGTCAGTAGAGCTGCCAACATCGGTAGATCCCTGCTGGGTTACATCGGTGCTACCGGGAGCAGTATACTCGGAAGTGGGGGTAAGAGCCTCAGTTGTATCTTTGCCGGGCTTGGTGGTCTCGGTGTTGGCGGGAGGAGGGTACAGGTCAGTTGAGGTTTTACCCTCAGCGGTAGTCTCAACGGCAGTAGTCTCGACAGCAGTAGACTCATGCTCAGATTCAGATGGAGTGTTCTCGGGAGGAGGGTAAGCACCGGTAGGAGTGGACTCTTCAGATGTGACAGCGGCAGAAGACACTTGCTCAGTCTCTGTCTTTTGGGTGTTCACAGGAGGGGGGTAGGCTCCAGTTGGTGTTGAGGCCTCAGTGGTATCTTGTCCAGGCTGGGTGTTGGCAGGAGGAGGATAAGCGTTGGAAGGAGTCTCGACAACAGAAGTGTCTTCAACAGGCTTGCTTGCACTCTCGGTAGCTGCAGACTCGGGAGGTGCATAGTTGGTAGTTTCTTGGTGCTCGGAAGTAGCGACAGTGGGGACTGCATAAGGAGAAGTCTCCTGCTCAGCAGGCTCAGTGTTGGCAGACTGAGCGGGAGGAGGATAGAGGTCAGTAGAGACGGCCGGGGCTTGATAGACCGAAGTTGTCACGGCCGGAGGAAGATTGTAGTCTCCCCTTGGTTGCTGACGACGATGGTCTAAAACGCCAGCGTTGGCCGCGCTAAAGGCAACGGCGCTGAGTAGAAAGAAGCTTCTCATGTTTCCTTTGTTTCAACGAATGTTGTGAAGCGAATGGAATGTTTATTTATGTGAAACGAAAGTGAACTGTTGCTGAGGAAAGGAATGTGTAACGAGCTGGTGTAGCCTGAATCTTTATACCAATCTCGAGATCGGATGTCAGGTTACAATTTCAGCTGAAGATGGATTGTTTCTCCACGTCAGTCGAACGCGCAGATCAATCATGATCCAAAGTTGGAAGCGGCTCCATGGCCATGCAGGCCCGAAGTGGGAATACGGGCGCTTGCATACAAAACATAGCAGGGTGAGGTCATTCCGGATCTGCCCAAACGGGGATTGACAGGGCGGTCAGTCGATGGGTTGTTGGATGAGAGAGAGTGGTTTGGGCAGAAAGGCGCGTGCGTTTTGATAGTGGGTAGTGGATCAGAGACATGGTTGTTGGACATCCGAGATACCCAGGCGGCTCGGTTCCAAAAATACAGTTGCGGTAGAAACGCTGTGCCGATCATTTCATGATGTGGCCTGGTCCTCACGGCGTAAAAAACGGAGTGGGTTCAGGTGGACATGGGGTCGAATCGACGTTGGATAGGCCGCTGAATAATGCAGCAGCAGAAACGGTTCTAACAATAACCAAATGTCTTGAAAGAACCAAGGTTGACGCACACGAAACATGCACAAGGCCTCGTGTTTGCGACGCACGACTCCGCTCGAGTGCTGTGACTGTGTGCTATTATTGGATCACTCTGGCCACTCAGCGGCTATAAACAGAACTCGACGTCCTGCACGTCTTGGTTGGTTGGGATGATCCCTGCAAGCTTCGTGCCCTGATCGAATCATCCAGTCGTCGTCTGCCAAGCAAGGTCTGGATTAGATTCCGCACTAGAAATTCATCCACGTCAATTGATGATTCTATGCATTAGTTTTTGTTTACGAGATGGAACTGAGAATAGAATATTCTGAGAGTTTTTTTTTTAATTTCTTGCAGAAGAAGCGGGACGTGATTCTTTTCTTAGATGTTTGCCCTACCAACGACCTCGTGTTCGGCATCATTTATCCAGCAGGGAAAGATGAGAGAAAATAGATTTGAAGGAAACGAGAGATGATCTGGGTTGAAGCGCTTGGGAATAATTGCAAGACATGATCGTCATTGATCCTCGAAGCAAATCTTGACCTGAAACAAATGGCTTAAGATCTGGCGCTTATTGATCCCGTTTGTTAGCGCGCGGTTCGTTGGGATTTGGGGCTTTTTTGGCAGACGCCACCGAGGCCACTGGAATGCGGGCAGCGGATGAACCGTCGACGCCACGTCGCACCATCAGCTAGACTACCCTGGACGTAACGAGGAAACTGTAGATTCGATGAAACGTTGCTTCAAAGTCTATTATACGAGCTGCTCATTGTCGCAGATGTTATTATATATTTAAAAGAGAGTCTGTTTATCGGATAGTGCATATTGGACGGGTTATTGGCTGACATGGAAGTAATATTTGCGATCCACCTAGTGAACGGTTTATGGAAAATCTGAAAAATACAGCAACAGAGTGGACACGCAACATAAGTAAACAAGTATGAGCCTCTGACCTTCAAAATATAATTTGATTAAAATCTGTATTGTGTTATAGGTCATCTATAGTAATTGCATTTTATTTTATAATCCGCTCTAAGCACCGCCGGTTTCTGCCAGCAGAGTCTCAAACTTGCTGCCTTCGACCGATAACTACTGATAAGACGCTCGTATCCACACCAATTGAATGTCACTTTTCAAGGCCGGAGAGGCCATAGCGTGAAAAAGCTTTAACATCCCCTCTCGGCCCGCCTTGTTAGTAGGACGCAACGCTCCTAATAATTCAAGTCATTCAATTCAATTCAAGTCTAACCCCCTGACTTATAAGTCAGGAAAAAAGGCTATAAATTAAGTCTACCTAGGTCTAGACTTATAAGTCTATAAGTTAATATAGTAATATTAGTAATATATAAGTACCTTTTACTTTTATATTTAAGGAAATTCTATAGACCTAAGGTAGGTCTTTTTATCTTATCTTAGCTTCTTAGTTAGCTAGAAAAAATCAGCCTTATAAGGCCAGCTAACTTAATTAGGAACAGATTTACTTTACTTGAGTTATTTAACTTAATTTAAGCCTAACCCCCTGACTTATAGCTAATCCAAGCCTGACCCCCCCTAAGTCAAGCCAATTAAAAAGCCGGCTTGAATTGAGTTATTAGGAGCGTTAGTGGGACGATCGGCGACTCCACAGTGATCAGTGCCAGTCAGTTGCTGAACCGGCAAAAATCCACGACCGGTAGGTGAAATTTGTGCCTTGACGCAACGAGAAAGACCCCTTCGTCACCCTCATCTAGCCCCGCTCCTCATCTGTTGATTCGCGAATGTAGATCTCGGAAGCCCGTAACTACGCGATGGACAGCCATGATGAACATAAGTTGGTGCGCCAAACTTCGCACTGCCCAGCATGTCTTCCTATAAGAGTTTGAGAAACATCTTGAAGGGCTATCTTGAAATACAGGTGACGATGCTCTAACCCTCAGCATAAGTGACCACTGGCTCAACGACCTTTGCACCAGAGAATGGGAAACAGAGACCCGATCGCACAAATATTATTGGATATCTTTACGGAAATCGACACTCACTCAGGATGTCGTGTCTCCCATTTCTTTGTGCCAGACTATATTGTAATTATTGGTCGAGCTAGATAAGACTCGGGCCTTCAACCTCGAGCTGGGCAAAACTCCTTCTGTGAGAAGCTGCGAGTACCAAATTGCTGGAGCCGGTTCATACCAGGCTGCAGCGGAGTTCCGGCACATTCTGTCCCCAATTGGTAGTCCTTGATACGAATATTATTAAACCCGGCTTTGCAAAGCCGTGTATCGATTAAGGGAGTCTTCGGCCATAGTATGCCAAAATACCCAGGACTCTTTTCAAGACTTGCCGCTTCTTTTCTGAGGTTGTTTTCAGGTCTACTCCCAATTTGGGATTCATTGATAACTAAAGCTTATGATGTATAGGAAAATCCTATATGATAGTTATAGTATCCCAGTCCTCTGTAGTCTCTTTTAGTTTTTCTACCAGATTGCTATGCAAAGGCGTCCATCCTATTCTCTTCATGTATATAACGCCATTTACATTTATCAGAGTTACTACTAGGCCAAATCCCTCCTTAAATTTGAAGTTCCCGTCGCTCTTATCTTGCTTCGATTCTGCTTCTTTTCGCTCGGCCTCACATGGGGGAACAGGCGATGCCTGCCCGTAACCACCCAGAAGCAGCATTTTGATATCCATGCCCTGCCATTGATCAGAGGAATTTAGGTCTTGTTTGTCCAACACCAGACGTGTGTCACTAACCTCACCACTATACTTTGTGCAGAAATTCGGGTGTGGCCTTACTCCCGCTCGTTCGAGTCTTTCAGCATGATCTCCGCCTGGTATCATACTTTTCGTCAGCTGTGTTAGTGGCCCCCGCATGTGCACCGATGCACTCTTGACTTGCCCGTAGTGATCGTCAGGGTTCGTCAATTCAATCTGCCAGTCCTCAACTATAGCGATTGATCTCCAGTTTAGCTTTTTATTGAGCACTACGGTGCCTTGAAAGCTTGCCCAGCTCCAGCTTGGGCCGACGTATTCGTTGATAGGTTGAGGATTCTGTCTCCACAGGCCGTGCCAAGCCAGTTCTTGGACCATCACGCTTGACCACAGCCCTGCCACATACTCATCTTTGAGTAGACCACCTAAAAGGTTTGCGATACCACTCAAGGCGGGGAATTTATCGGCAGGGTTGGTCAGATCTCGATCGCTGTATTTCCAGATTATCGACGACCAAGTCTCGAGTGCTTTCCGAGCGGATGACCGATTCTGCATAACATGACTCAAGTCACAGTAAGGCTTGTCAGTTTTGCACCCATCCTCGCTTCGCATGCCGTGCCGACATTCGAAATACATCTGTCCAGAGTTGTAGTGAATCACACGTGCGGCCAACAATCGCTCCTGCAGTGCCCACGCACGCTTCGTAAGAGGCTCATCAGAAAACTCAGCATTAGCATACAGAATCTCGTCGCTATTCGCACAAAGCTGTGCGTGAACATGACCGATACCTGGAAGTGTCAAGCTGGCACTGATGCGAGCCGGACGAATGTGGAAACAACCCCCGGCCGAATCACTAGCATGGTTCGCCGCTATAACCACGTAGGCATCAGAGTACACGTTCAACATTCGAGATGACTCATGCGCCCAGTCTTCGGTGTCACCCTGAATTATGCAAAGACTATCGATCCAAAGGTATGGTATACCAAGATATCTGGACACTAGTACCGCATCTCGAAAGGTCTTTGGCAAGTCTGTAACTAATATACCAGACATGTGTGCGCGAATTGAGGTGCGAGTTGTAGTCAGCATTGGCCCTGAACCCCAGCAGTGTGATAAAGATGCATACTTTCCCACTGTACCCGCATCAGGCTCGATGAGCTTGATGCTGCTATGACCAATGCAGTCGATAGCTAGTACACGAGAGGGTAGGGTCGTATGGCTGTGACAGCACTTCTCATGGTTGTCTTGGCAGTTCTTGAGCCACGAGCTCACAACACGGAGGGCACCGGATGACCCAGAATCCTCGCAAAATGGCCTCAAAGAAATCTTCCCTGCTAGGGGACTGGGGCCCTCAGCTGTAAAAGCAACACTTCCAACTAGTAACGCTCTATGATCACGACTTGTGATGAAAACAAGAAACCCATACTCTCCCCCAAACCTTTGAGTTAGGTACAGTCTCTTGCCTGACAAAACGGCATCATGATTTACGCCAAACTCTTGATAAAAAGTGCTGTTTTTCCCGGCTTGGCGTCGATTATTCAAGTCTTGAGCGGCATTCTGAACTAAGGTGCAAAGCGGGCAATTCAGAGCAGCTGACTCTGCGAGTGTATCAAGGCTACCCTGCCAGGGAAGCCCAGGCTCAATGCCACCTGGATATCGCTGCTTTCTGCCCTAAGAGAGAACTCATTCAACTGACGGTCGCCGAAGACGCAATGGAAGTCTTCGGATCTTGTGGGTTCTGGCAGAGCAGAAAAGTCAACGACACGGCTATAACCACACAAGCTCATAATTGCAAATTTGACAAGGGGCTTATAGTGAGCATTAAATTGTTATTCTGCAAAAAAAAAAAAAAAAAAAAAAAAAAAAAACTGTTATACGTTAAGAACTCCAGCAAGTTCAGGTTCTTATATAAAATGTGACTGTGACTAACATCAGGCTGCGCTGATTGATTGATGCCACATCAGGCTGCGCCACCACCATTTCTGTTATTTAATGCAGTTGTTCCAGCATTGCCTCGTTTCGCCCTGCGCGCAGGAAGACCAATTATATTGTGTCTTATTCGAATACAGTAGTGGCTTGGATACATGCATCGTAATTGGGACCAGGGTATGCTTGGTTGAGACCAGGATGAAAATGACACATAGAATCAATCCAGGCCTCAGAATTGTAGCCAGCTATCTACTTCTCAGGGTTAAAGATATCGTATTGGTGCGGCGACTACTAATTCCTGTACTGCAGTTAACCCCCTTGGTGCTTGTCTTCTAAGCCTCAAAAGCTGCTAGGCCCTTTATGGTCTTAAGTCGGGACAGAACATGAAACAAAGGACTATACAGGAATATCATAAGATGATGCTTGGTTGCCAGGGCTGCTGTCTGAGGTTGTGTGCTGGTTGTTCACTGTCAGATGCCAGCTATGACGCAACTCGACACTGAACTGGCCAATGGGCCACCGTAGCTCCATGTCGTAGTACCTACATGCAGTTGAAAGACCAAAAAGTAATGAAGGGCCTCAATTCTAACGGTACAGGTCAAAACAATTGTCAGTTCCAGCCAGCCGTCCACTTTAGGCGCAAAAATTGACCAGTCATCCTTGGCGTTTGACAAACCGGCTGGTAGGGCGCCTTTTATCCCAATCAGTAACTATACTATAGACAAATACATATCGCTAGATATCGAAAAATAGAAGTCTAGGGAGGAGGGTGCTAGCTGCCTATTAGTTCTATTATTTATACGGCGAGAACCACTTTATACACTTGACAAGACCTGACTATTATATCGTCATCGCCCAAAGGCTATATAGTAAGTTCTCGATACCGACGAAAGCTTTACCGGGGTTGACTGGTTGAATCAGGTGCAAGCTCAAGGTCTCGAAGATAATCAGTGTCTCATGGAACAAATTCGATTACCTGCTGTGGCATGAACCTCCATTTTAATAATTGTTCTGCTGCTATCCTTGAACTTATGAATATATTCTGAGAGGCTTAGTTTCCGAGGTTATGGAGACTGGAAGGTCCGCAGCAATAAACTTAAATATTTTTAACTTTATGATAATGGAGACTGCTGAAAAGCCGTTTCACATGCCGAGGTTAGCCATAGCCCCTGTAGCTGTCATACCATAGAGTTTGAAGATCTGTCCTTTCTTGAATCAATTAAGGAGTTATTAGACAGAAGGCCAAGCTATAAGAATAAGCTTTAGGCAGCTGCCAAAGGAAGTCTGACAGCTAGCTGAAGCTTATTTATATATGGCGTATATCGACCAATAGCATAACCGACGTCCAAAAACCGTTGATTGTTTTATCGATTAGCGATAGTCAAACTGGAGTTGTTTTGGGTCCTCCCTAGAGCTAATTTTAAGGCTAGCTAGCTCATTTGGAACGTTATGAGCCAATGGTCGACAAAGCCCCATCAGACATCTCAACGATCTCGGGGCGAAACAGCATCATGGTTTCTAAACTAATGCTAAGATTAACTTGTTCCGGCCTTAGAACGACCTTCTTGAATAAGCTTAGAAGACGATGCGGTGAAATGAAACTTGGGGCTTTGGTGTCTACTATTCCTTGATCGGCTATAAGAGCAGTGGGTTCTTGCAGGCTCGAATAAAGTAAAACGTCGTGGTTCGTGGAGAAATGTCAGATTTTGCAAAGACCATAAAGTTTAGAAGTCAGCGCGCGTCGAGGGCCTCGAGTCAGTGTGTGATAGGTGTTGCACATGTTTTCCATAGATGCTGTAGCCGAAACAAAGATCTGAAGTGCGCGTAGCATCGCAAGGACCTGCAATCCCTACATTCAATTCATTATTAGCGTATACATTGAAAGTCTTATAGATATATTTTCAAAATAGCCAGTGCGAGAGTAATGAGATAGTATAACAGTCTTGTCATTAAGTATACAACTTGAAATGGTCAGATTACCTAGTTGCTATCAAATGCCGTCTAATATGCAAAGATGCCTTCCTTCAACGAGTTATCGCTTGCTGTACGCGCCCTAAACCCAGTATGTCCTTGGCCCGTCTAAAATTTATCCCGAAACCGTTTTTTGACCATGTTAAAAAAAATTTCTGCTCCATCTAATCAGAGTCTTCCTCCTCAGGCATCGGCCTAGGATTGCAGATGATTGTGCCAGCCCACGTGATGAGATTTCCCTCCTTTCCATCCCGCGTATCAATGCTCTCACAGCCGCCTTGTGCAGCAACTGGAGCTTGCGACAGGACCTTTGCGAAGAAATTCTGGGCTGCCTCGTTGCCTGCTTCCCACTGGAAGACAACACACTCGTCCATCTTGTCGCCGGGTTCTTTTCCGGGTGCGACGACGGGAACTAGTTGGTGTCGTCGTCGCTCACGAGGTAGATCCCACCATGAGTCCATGACTGCCTTCCAGAGTTCAGTGCCGTATCCCTGACGGCGGAATTCTGGCTTGAGGAGGAACTCGGCTTCTGGCCAACCAGAGATCGAAGAGGACATGACTAGTACGTCTGGCAGGCCACCCTCGCCTATGAGCTCACTGGTCGATTTAAGAAAGGCGCCAAACCACCAGTGGCTTTGGTCGTCCTGGACTAGAGAATGAAGTTGTCTTTCTGTCTCGGCCTTGTCTTTGGTTGCGCGGCCGCGAGCTGTTGAGTGGTTCTGGATGTCAGGACGTTTGCGAAGCTCATGGAATGCATCCAGGTCGTGCATTGTGAGAGGTCGGATAATCAGACGCTCAGTCTCCAGTGGGGGCCGGTCCGAAGCGCTGGGAATGGGTCGCTCCGGCAATGTGACCGAGTAGCTGAACCATGGCGTCATGCCAAGGTTCTCAAAATCCTCAGCACTGACAAAGACATCGATGGGGGGGAGGGCGTGATGAAGAGGTGCCATAGTTTCCATAATGAAGCTGTTGTCAAGAAATTGCAGACACTAGTGGCAGTGGGATGTGAAGGGGCTTTTGGATGAATTCTGGAAATTGGAGTAGAAATGGAACTAGTCTAGCAGGAGGGGATAAATAAGTGCCGAGGCCTGTCTCTTTTTAAAAGGATTGTCTCGTATGATGTCGATTTGGTTAGCGACGTTACATGGCAACACGGCAGAAATGAGCGGTGAGTTGTTCTCGCATTTCAGTTCAGACAGGGCCCCAGGAACGCGAAAAAAGCCGTTGGACTGAAGAAAAACAAGCCCCAGGCCCAGGGATTGAGGATTTCACATGCAGGGATTGCGCGTCGGTTAAGCAAACATGTTCCTGTGGCTAGGGTCCTCCCCCTCCCAGCGAGTGGACTGCACCTCGCAAATAACAAAATACAACATGACTCCACTAGGATTCTGCGGTATTTGATCTGTGTCGTTATTTTGCACAGTGAGACACGCCGGAAGAGACGTCCTGAAACTGGAGACACAGAGGGGAGGACTGCCGAGACTACGGTTTGTTTGGGTTTGGGGCGAGCATGCATGCAAGGCGAGAGAACAACGCTAGCGTAGCACTCGGGCCCCTGAACACGTACAGTATTGAGGTTCACTGGCGTGTTTGGCAGGACAAGGTTCAGCAGCGTTGCAGCTGTTGGTTGCAATGGCGTTGGGGCCCATGCATATCTTTACTGGAAACTGCTTAAACACAGACCGGAATACAGTGCCGTTTGCCATGCGTTGAGTTTGGGAGACTGAGGCGTTGATCACGTTGGTCTGATAGGTGCCGTGTCTCACTTTGAGTCAATAGAGACAGAGGTTATTGGTCGCATGAATCAGTTGATGTCAAAGCACTGCGATCCGAGATGTTGAACCGCCTCATTGACGAACCAACAATGATACCCTACAGGCCTTGTCCATTGCACAGTATTTTCTCGTCTCTGGGAAAACAACATGTTATAGATCACATCAGCGGGTATGACAGATCCACAAGACAGAATGATCGTCGAGGTACCTATTCCTTGCGCGTTTCGCTCGGGAAAATTGCATCTGTAGACTGCATTTTCGTAAAGGGTATGCGAGATGACAGCTCCCAGCGGTGCATGCACAGAACCCAGGTTCCAAAACCACCACAACGCTATATCCCCGACATGATGGAAATAAGATAAAGCATCAAATCTCCGGGCTTTCGGTAGACATAGGGCTGACATATCCCATTCCACCCAATATCAACAGCTCACCTCATATCGACTCTACCCGAGCAATAGCCCTAAAACCATTCGGATCCGCAAAATCCTCTCCGCACACGGTGACATTTACAGTGCGGCCCCTGTCACCTCATCCCGCGCCGGCGCGCACCCATTTGGGGGGAACAGGCTAGGTAACACCCGCCCCTAGAAGATTCCAGTAAAAAAACCAAATCACACTGTACAAAAAACACGCGCATGACTGTGCCGCTCGCCCCGTGACAAGCCCGGCCCCTTCTTCCCAATATCACGGTACCGGTAAGCTAAGCCTCTAGGGTTCCTGTCAACTGCAACGTCGTAAGTAATAACACTTGATACACGAGTGGGGGGTTTGTTATACCGAGGAGATATCGCTCAACATTGTATTTCTCACGTGTATTTGGCCGTATAGTCATGTCTACACCGCATTCTACGAGTGAGAGACAACTATTCTCTATGCAACTCTGTCATATATCATGGTAACGTCTCATTATAGCATATCCACTTATATATCCCATCCCAGAACCAACAGTCCTCAACCCAACAACCAACACGTCAAGCAAATAGCAAATCCCGTCGGTTAGACGAAGGATCACACCCCGCGAACCGCCACCAATCCTGATGCGTACGAACAAACAGCCACCGAATAGCGACGAGCGCAATCCAAGGAAGAGGCGGAAAATCCGCCCAGATACCGCCCTCAAAGTCCTTATCGTGGAGAATCAACGCCAGCGGTAGAATCTCGTTACGATGAGACGCTACCTTCATGGCGCTGGAGCCTATCTCGGCCCCTATCTTCTCGAACCACGCTCCCCAGTCGCACTTGTCGGCGTACTTTTCGAGCCCAACAAGGGTGTCGATTTCGTTGTGCAGATGTGTTGTGAGGGAGGGCATGAATGAGTCGATGATTTCTCTGACCGTGGAGCCGTCAAGCTCCTCGTCGCCTTTACGGATCTTCTCGATGTAGGTTGTGAAGCGATGCAGGCCCTCGTGGAATAAGCGGTGCTCGTCGATGTTGGCGTCCATGAGACCTGGTACGCCGGTGATTCTGTTGATTTCTGGAAAGATCTTTTCTTCTTCGATATCGTGATGTTCTTGGATGAATTGGCTCCATGCCCATGCGAAGCTGGCAAAGTTGACCTTGTCTTTTTGCGTTCCTTTTTCCGCGACGTTGTTTGCTTGGAGATAGATGGCGTTGACGCCGCGCAGGAATAGGTTATGGACGACGGCCATGCCTGCAGCGCATTTTCGAGCACCTTCAGCGCGCTTTTCGAGCTACGCGTGAGTCCAATCATTAGTAGATGTATCATGATGGCCTGAGTGGGCCGTTCGAGGTTTCATACCGAGTCACCTGCTTTTGACGCGCTGATGAGCTCAAAGGGGCCGTCAACCCATGGTCTCTTGGGTGCTTCCATTATAGTATGCCAAGGTAGATTGTAAGACACAACAAGCCTGACATGGCAAAGGACAGCGCATGGCTTATATGCTCAATATAAGAGGTGCAGCAATGTATTAGTGCTGACGTTGGATGTCTAGAGAGCAATCGATAGGTCCGTAGGGCGACCAATCATGAAGTTGACATCATATCTGACGTGATCTCTTTCATCTCGACTTTAATTTCCTTGAAATTGATGAAATGATGTCAAGAACAATATTCGGTTGCATTCAATGCTGTTCCTTTTTCTAGCAATTCAATCTCGACTTGCACCGCTCTATAATCTCTCAGGGCTAGAAATTAGTAGCGCTGGACAACTGAGCAGGATGATCTCGCGATAGCCTCAAGGTCCAAGCTTGCTGACTCAGATTTAATAGGGAGCTGTTCATAGGCTACTGTTTATCTTGAAGCTTATCGAACCAATGTCATCGTTCCAAGTGGAATTTTTTGGGATCCTTGCTTAGTCGATGCTTAGACCAGAACTGTTTCAAAGCTCTAAATCATTGGGTTAACCCAAGTCCCCGCCCGGAAGCGACCATAGGCGGGATCGTGAAGTTTCCGATATCCGATAAGCTTCGCCAGAAGAGAATGCGATATGCCCAAAGTTATAGTAGTTTCCATAACGCATATGTTTACCTGGTTTAATAGAATTACAACCCGGGGAAATGAAACTGTGGGTGATCCAGAGCGCTCATTCCTTGAGGTCAGCCAAGACATGATGATATATATAGGGTAAGTTGGTAACTAAGGCTAGAGTTACCATGATTTGCTCTGGAAAGCATCTGCTGTATCCCGAGTCTAATTACAAAAAGATCAGTTAAGCTTCTTTTTACAGCGCTTTAAAGTACCAAGCTGTTAAAATTATAGCCTCAGTCCGCGTCTTGTAACGACCTATTCCAGAAACATGCGTCAGTACAGCTCCTCCAGCGAGGTATGGGTTGCCGAGCTCCGACAATGTCCTTCGTAAGCGGAGCCAGTCTAAAAATAGGTTCAGTACTGAATCTCCTCACGTGTCAATCTCATTGCCTCGGCTTCTTTGGCGCTGGATCTTATCAGATAAGCATCACCAGATCAGACTTCGCGCCCAACTCATAAAACCCGTGTTCCGCCAAGTCAAGACGACAGCACGACCAAGAATCGACTCTTGAAGTTTGCCTGATTCTGCCAAGCCCATCTCAGCTTGACAAGTCGTCTAGTGGCGCGCGCCGTTGAATGTCACAAGCAATAGCGACGCCTTGGACCCAGCGCTAACAATAACATTACGGAGCACATTTTCGCGCTATTTCGGTGGAGCCTGTCATAGCCAATGATGGCATGTTGTGTCCCCACCGCACAGACATTTAGGCGAACTTTCCGTCATCTTGGCAGAACGCCAAAGTTGTTGTCTCTACGCGTGGAGACGCAAGTATCGTGATAGCGTGATAGCGTGATAGCGTGACCTGCGGAATTGTGCGCTATTGTCTTGGGTATCTGATGTGTCGTTGTCTCTGGCACGCTTGTTCAGCCACAACTGGGGCTGGCTTCAGCTGCAGAGCAAAAAACATCACGCCATGTTATTTACAGAGAGAAAGATATCAGTACGAGTAAGAGGATATTAACGTTTTGTTCGTTACTACATGAATTGATCCCTAAACATCATATCCTCCAATCATGACCAGTATCGCGTATACCATGAGCCAGTCTCCAGTGGGACATATTCCTGAGAACAGTCACTTTAGATGCTGGTGCCAGAAGCACCATCCGTAGCCAGCTGGTGCTTGCGCGCATTATCCTCCATACGAGCAATTCGCGAGTTTCTCTTCGCCTGCTGTCTGCGCCGCAAGAGGAACAGAATCGCGCCAGCAATCAAGACAACACCAGCAATAGAACCAATAACAATACCAGCGATAGCTCCACCACTCAACTTATTAGACTTGCCCGACTTGCTCTCCGCCTCAGAAGCATCAGAGCTTTCAGACGATGTAGACGGGTGAGTCGCAGTTGGGCTGGGACCAACAGTCGCACCAGCTTCCTTGTCATCGTCGCCCGGCTCAGTGGCGTTGAAGCAGGGAATCTCAAACTTGAACTCGGACTTTGTGACAAAGGTGATGTCGGCGCAGGCGTAGAAGGTTTGGTTGTGAGGTGCGTCCCAGTCAGCGCGGTAGATGATCTGCAGAGTTGCGTTGTCGCCAGCTGAGACCTTGGAGGGGGCATCGGGGACTTGAACGCAGGTGTGGCCTGGGTTGAGATCTGTGATGCTCTTTTCCTGGATTAGGGTCTCGAAATCATCATTGGACTGAGGATCTACAGAAGAAATAAGGAAATCAGTGAGAGTAAAAGACAGTCGACAGATGAGGTCGCTTACCTTCCGAGTACGAGATGCTGATTTTGGTGTTGTAATAATCATCCTGACCAACAAGAGAGACAGCACCGCCAGCTAAGGAACAAAGTTAGTAAATATTATAAGACAATCGTGTCTAGAACAGTTGAGTAAAAAGCTGACGCACTCATGGGAAAGTTGGTTCTGTTACCAGCAGATGCTCGTGAACCGCAAGGAGCCTTGTTGTCCATGTCCCCAGACCAAACACGGTCCGGGGGCCACATGAAAGCGGCAGGTCCCATGTCCTCATCCTTGACAGTGGCATCCGTAGGAATGTCATCTTGCCCAAAGGCATACGACGCCAGAGTCAGAACAAGCAGATTCTTCAACATGATGACTGAGACGACAGAGTAACAAGGACAACACGAGATGAGGCAGAGACGTGAAGAAGACCGTGGTTACTGTTATCTTCCAACAATGAGGGGAAATCATGCTCGAGATATACACCATTTCACGGATACACCATCTTCACCTGGTACATGTGACACTGCGGGACTTTTGAACCGCCAAGTCACCCACTGAGCCCTTGGAGGCAAGAGAAATGGCACTAACACTTGGCCGTTGACATCTGATTGACCCATCCGGCAATCGTGTGCCACCTAAATCCGGTGAACATTAAGCCTCCCCTGTTTATCAGATGATCAGATAAGATTTTGATGCACCCCGACGCTCCCATTGGTGCGAAGCGCTAACCGAGGACCACAGCTAGATCGCTTTGGGGCTAACGGCGAGGATTAAAGTTGGTGCGATATCGGATATACAGGTCTAGAGTATGCACTTTATCTTGGCATCAGGTCATGAATTGCTCGTCTGGCCAATCAGTGAGGTTGAGGGTGTAGTCGTGAGCTCGGTGTTCTCGGGATGTGACGGATAATTGACCGGAATGCAATTTCCTGCTTTGCGCTGGACATGGGAAAGGAACTTGTGATCTAAGCTTAACTGAGAAAAATTGGCTTGTGCTATGGGTTTGTGCAGATATATAGCCTTGATCCTCCTTCATCCATCTCTTCTCATCAACTCACAGCCTCAACACCTTCCAAGTCATCCAATCGTTAGGCTTCACTCGTTCAAAATGCATTCTCTCGCTGCGTACACTCTTTTGGCTTCTGCCTCTCTTGCTGTTGCCATTGACCCCCGCTTTGAGTTCCCCGATACTGTCCCTCTCGTCAAGCGTCAGCAGCCTGGTACCCCTCAGTACGCCTGCCACGAAGACTGCGGTACGTAGCCAACTCAATCACTCCCATGTGTTATTTTCTGACAGAGTGTAGGTCTCTTGATCACTCTTGCTCGTGATGATGAGGACTTCTGCGACAGCGATGAGTGGAACGAGCGCTACGGCCGCTGCATGTCGTGCGCCAACACGTACGACATCTGGAAGTACTACGGCAGCGGCGTAGGCCGAGTCGCTCAGCAGTGCGGTCTCACTCCCAAGCCCAGTCCCTCTGGTTCCTCTGGCGCTGCTTCTACTACCGCTGAGGCCAAGCCTTCTTCCACTGCCGCTGAGGTTAAGCCCTCGACTACTGCTGTCGAGAAGCCCGCTACCACTGAGGTCGAGGAGGCCAAGACTACCAAGGCTGAGGAGGAGACTACCTCTGAGCATGAGCATGAGGAGACTGAGCATGCTCACACTTCTACTAAGGCTGGGCACTCTGAGGCTCATGAGCATACTACTCTGGCTACTCACGCTGCTGAGACGACTCATGCTGCCAATCCTACCAAGACTCATGAGGCTGGCCACACTTCTGTTGATGAGATCGGAACTGTTGGCGTTACTGTAAGAAACCGTTCACCCTACATCCTTGCATAAGTTACTAACGATGCTCATAGGCTACGTCGACTCCCCTTCCATCAACTGTCATTGTCAGTGGTGCTGCCAAGCAGGTCGGTTTCTCCACTGCTATGGTCGCCGTCGCCTTCGCCATGTGCGGTCTCTACTAGGCAATTAGTTCCTAAAAGTGCTTGGGGCTTTATTCTCTGACGGGCGGAAACGAGTGCATGAGTAATGGGCTTATGCTGTAAGAGGATTTAGGGTGTTTTCAATTCTATATATAATTTTAATTGAACAATTAATACTTTGCAATTGGAAACTTGTCATCCTTTGTGGATAAACACTAGTGATTACTCGTGACTATATGATATATTGACTAATCCGGAATTAACTGTACATGATGTAATTAACACAAAAAGGATCCCCTTCAGATAGCGATGCCATAAATAACAAACAATTGTAGCCTTGAAAAGTTGACGATGGGTTTCATCCACGGTTTCATCTCATAAGGGAAGCCGTGATCTATGACAGAGGATTTATAATCATCACGCAGAAGCGAGTAGTTATGTTGCTGACAGAGCAATTGAACCGTTGATCAATGAGGCAATGGGCATATTGTGACAATGAATGCATTTTTGACACGAGCTAAATAGACAGACCCTTCAAGGGCTTACTCTGTACCTTCAAACAAACCCTCCTTCACAAACTTGACCTCTTCCCAACCAAGCATGGGAACGGCTTCAGCGCGCTTGAGAAACTTTTCTTCGTCCGGAACAACGATCCGATTATACTCAGGATCGCTAAAGATCTTGATATCGATGTATTAGTACGACGAAACGGTGTATATAGAGGAAATGCCCTTACAGCATGAAGGTCCTCAAGGCTCTTAGCCCACATCGTAGCAGCACCATCGAAAGGTGCAACAGGCGGCATACCTGTCCCCGAAAGATCAAGCTTCTCATCAGCGTGGAACTGTGAGTACTTGACAAGATTCTGCTTGACGATGGGGACAGATAGCCATATCTTTGGATGCTCTTCCGACCAGCTAGATTTAGATAGAGTCAGTACCTATTCTGTTCAAACGATAATGGGAAGTCTGGAGGACTTAACTACTTATGGAACTGCTCATATGTAACGTCGTCGCGCTTTCGCAACAGGAATGTGATGCGGACAATCTTGGCCATGGTATAAATATATCGGGGACGATGTTTTGAAGTTAAGTGTGAAGGAAGAGTTACTATCAGTTTTACCGGCGTGGACCCAGGATATATATACACATAATTCAAGTCAATGACGCGTCGCGAGATTTGTGAGACGAGATACCAAGTGTGATCATTGACCTCATTCTGCTTTGTCGAGTCCGAGTCCGAGTCCGACAGTGGCACAGGAAGACACTGATAGGCTGATGTAATCGCACGACTGAAGTGGTATGAACATCGAGCTAGCCAATCAATAGACAGAACCTAGTATACATGAATCATTCCACAAAGAGCTACTTCTGCATGGTAAGTGATAAACTTACAATGTTATCAGACTCGTCAATGGCTTGTTCAATTTGATCAAACTAGCTCTTTGCTTCACACCAGCGCATTTCACGCACCTTTCGTCGTAATTTCACCTAGAATGGGCTAGTCACAAAGCTATCTCATTGTTTATAAAAGACAAGCTTTCAGATGGACAAAAGCCCTCATTTAGCAACACTTAACCAAAACTTCTTACCGACACTTCAAAAGCACTCAGCATGTCTATAATCAAGACCGTCTTCCAGTTGGGCTCAAAGCCCTCTTTCTTTGAGAGCATCACCATTCGCCCCAGTGGCACTCTCATCGTAACACGCCAAGATACCAACAAGATATGGGAAATTGACCCCATCTCTGGGACTGGCGAATGCCTCGCCACCGTCCCAGATGTTGCCTCAGTTACTGGTATAGCCCAAGTTCTGCCCGACGTGTACGCTTTTGGAGCCGGGACGTATCGTCTGGAAAATCATCAAGGCACAGTCCCGGGCTCGTATAGCGTTTGGGTTGTCGATCTCAGAGGCACAGCACCAGACGTGCGGTTGGTGGTCAAGATGCTCGAGGTCGGACAGCTCAATGGACTTGCGGCATGGGATGCAGAGGCTGTCCTCGCGGCAGACTCGTACCATGGACGAATCTACCATGTCGACCTCATCACTGGAAGTTACATCGTTGCTTTTGACAACGATACCTTGAAGGACCCGCCCAATGCACCCGTGAGAATGGGTGTCAATGGAATCAAGGTCCGACAAGTGATGGAATCCAGTATGTCTACTACACCAACACGACGAGGATGCTATTCTGCCGTGCTCCTGTTACCGATGAGTCCTAGGGCTTAAAATACCCGACCTATGGGTACCCATACCCGCCCACAGATAGATCTGGGTACCTATGGTTGGGCAGGTTAGTAAACTATACCCATATAAGTACCCAAAACCTACCCTATTTTATTAATAGTTACCCAATAACTACCCAAATAGCTTAAATAAATTATATAAAACTTTTTAAAAAATATATTATAAATTTATATAGTTATATATATATATATATATAATTTTTATTATAGTTATTTTATTTATAAATTACTATTTTATTTTCTATTTAAACCTCTTTTTAATACCTAAAAAAAACCATCCTGTTTTAAGGTACCCATAGTGGGCAATTTTTCCTGATTTACCTAACTAGGTTACCCAGATATACCCATAGGGCCTAGTTAGGCGGGCTAACATCTGGGTACCCGTGGGAATTTTAAGCCCTAGCCGATGACGTTAAGTCCGCTGGCCCAGTCGAGATCCTGGCTATTGGTTACATCCCTCATACCATTGCGGCCGGGACCATGTTCGATGGGCATTCATCGGCGGCCATCCCCGAGGACGTGGAGAGGACAATCACAAGCCCACTTCCACCGTCGACAGTCGGGCTGGTCCCAGATGATTTCGGCATTGCCAATGATGGGACTGTTTATATGACAACGCACCCGACAAACATGGTGATTCGAATTCCACGCAACGGCGGCGAGGGTGTTGTAATTGCAGGGGGCTTTGCGTCCTGGGATGTCGCATCGGCTACAGCCTGTGCTCTTGGGGTCACTGATGCGGATCAGAATATACTCTATGTCACTACAGCGGGAGGTAACGTGGTACCTATCAATGGGCAGACAGAAGGTGCGAAGGTCGTGGGTATCAGAGTGGGAGCGGACTAGTCATACTACTGGGCACTTAGGCCCTATCTCGTCACTCAGCATACTGGATCAAGAACATGTTGGTGAGAAAACGTACTGGGTTAGCTATAGCTGTATGGATATCCGGGCTGTCAACATTCGAAGTCTTTATGTATCAACTTCCCTAAAACACATCAAATAGGCTTCAGTTGAGTGAGAAGACTGGCAACCCACGCCATCTCGTCCAGCTCGACCTTGAGAGTCTTGGTATCAGGCGACAGATGCTGGAACGCCATGTTCAGAGAAAACCGTAGTATGCAGTAGAACAACATCGTGAATAGTGCTGCGAGACGTGCATTGAGAGGAGTGCTTTCAGTTGCAAGACCCAATACAGGTGCAAATAGACTGCGCCATCGACCTAGGTGTCCTAAAAGCTGTAGCTGTTCTGCTTGGGCACTGACCATCGACTCGGCTGAGGTTTGTCTTCTGGTTCGTTCCAACAAACTGATAACGGCCATTGAGATGGAGGCGAGTTGTTGTCGCGCGTGGAGCATGCTCTGGCAGAGATTGGATCTACCCAGATCATCAGCCGCCTGCTGCCCCATCTCAACCATGCCGAGTCTAGACTCGGGTGGGAATGTAAACAGGCGGTCAGGGCAAGTCAAAAACATCCTGATAGTGAAAAGATCCACATTAGGTATCTCGTCCATCACATCAGGAGAGGGCTGGCCGTACTGGTGCATGATCTGCACTCCGCGTACGAAATGCTGTATGGCTGACGTGAAGTTGTTGAGTGCCGTCTCGATACTGATAAACATTTGGCAACACAGTAGTGCGGCCTTTCTGGTAGCCACTTCGTTATCTACTAGTCTCGTGGCGAGAGCTCCCAGAGAGTTAGTGTACTCCGGGATGCCACGTTGCAGCGAAGTTGTCATCTGCTCAGCGGCAGAGCTGCTTCCCCTCTCTGCGTGGACCCTTAGCAGGGTGTTGAGTGATGCGAGAGCATGTTTAATAGCGGGCTCTGAAGTGGCGGCTAATGTGAGACGTGCTTCTTTCTCGTAGGTTGAGCTGTGGGTTGGGACAGGCTTGATGGTGAAGTGTTGGGCGAGGTATAGCACCTCCTCTAGTAGGGGCTGGCAGTACAGTGGGATTTGGGTCCTGGTGGAGGATGCAACGCGACCGGATGCAGAAACCAAGCTAGCGGAGGTCACGATGCGGAAGTTGGACGCATAGCCTTCGCATTTGAACCGTGCCGTGTGACATCGTATGCACGTTGGCTTGGTCTCGTCACATTTGACTCTGCGGCCCCTTGAGTAAGTTTAGTTTGCCGGTGCTAGAGTAATGTGAGGCCGATTATACAGACCTACAGGTAATGCAGCCTGTAGAGGACTGCCCTTTGGACACGCGCTTACGTTTGCCGGAGACATCTGTAGGCTGCATGGCTGAACTGAGGTCCTTCACCGGATGCACCTAGTACAGTTTATACGTACGGCCGCTGTCACTTTGTGGAATAAAGGCACCGATGACCTCGTAATAGTTGCTGTATCTGGTAAGAAATAACGATATGTCGCTGCACCGGGTTATTTCAATGTTTATCTCCGCTTGTATCCTTGCTACTGCAATAAGCCGGCGCTAGGCCCTACCTGGATACACCATCGAGACAGCCAATCATGTTCCCAAGATAAGATCTCTCTCAGCTTATTAGTCTCTGGCTCGATGCAACCATAATTTGCATCAATTGGGCCGTGTCGTCATACACATGGATCACTCTTTATGATTAATGATATAACTGGTTAAAGGATTACAGGGTAAAACTTAGGTCTTGGATGTAACCGCAAGGTCGATATGTGTCAGGCTGACCTACCAAGGGGGTGCAATAAAACTTAGGACCTCTATCTTAGGTGATAAAAATCTTTGGGTAAGCTTAGTTTAATTTTGTATAATTTTGTATAGATTTAGAGAATCTTAGACTGAGTAATTTTGGCAACCTAATTCAACGTCAGAAGTCTTCTTGCACCCCGGGGCCTACCCATGCAGCGTCTTAGAACAGGATTTTCGATCCCAGTCATGCAATATACACATGCATGCGAATTGTTTCACAACCAAAGGCCGACAAACACCCTCAGCCCCTTATCTAAACTCTGTACAGGGCTACAAAAGGCTTCTTTAAGCCAGATGTTAAGTCAATGGAACAAAACTTACATCCCGCTATCTCAAGTACTTCCATCTCTTCATACCAGCACTGCTGTCCCGACGTCATACTTCTTCTCTGAGGACCATGGCTCCCCAACTCCTTTGGATAGGCCTCGGTAACATGGGCCGTGTAAGAGCCTCCGTTCTGTATCGGTCATTCTACCTACTCATTCTATCTCCAGGGAATGTGCTTGAACCTCGTGCAGAAAGGTTCTCTAGGCAAACCACATCTAATCTACAACCGTACTCAAAAGCGATGCGACGAGTTCGTGACCCAAGTCGGTTCGGCCAATGCCAAGACGTGTACCTCATTGAAAGAGGGTGTCGGTTCATCTGACATTATTTTCTCTTGCTTGAGTTCAGACTCCGCTGTAGAGAATATATATGAATCCATGGTTAAAGAGGGCGACGTCCGCGGGAAACTATTTGTTGAATGTTCCACCATTTCGCCGGAGTTAGTTGATAAGATCGCGAAACTTATGATTGATCACGGAGCAGAGTTTGTGAGCAGCCCAGGTATGCACATTTTCCTGATAAAACTTTCGCTAGTCTTCATTTATTGATATTTTATATTGGAGAGCTACGATAGGTAACTAGGGTAGCCTTTTTATCCTTTAGTAAATGCATTTAAGTTTTCTTTATATATTAAATATAATTATTAAATAGGCTAAAAAGCTTATCTTAGGTAATTATATTAGGTAATTAGTATACTGCCTAAACTAATTTAATAAGAGTATTATTTTAAGTTAATAGAAACCGCTACTGATGCTTATAGCACGCGCCTTACACATATCTCAAAATGGCAATGGAGAAGTCGCCGGGAGATCAGGTTGATGTCAGTGCGATTTACGGTGCCGTTCGTAAGGCGAATGGGCTCGAGTTTGAGAATACTCCTTAGATGTCGATGACACGATCTGGCCAAGCTCAAAATGATCTGGATTTCGCATGAATTTGTTTGGGGCAAGGTAGAGCAGAGTAAACATAGTAGCTTATTCTTTCCATAAACTCTGGCAAGGCTCGTAAGAATCGATCCGTATTGATCTTTTTACTATGTCATAATGCCACCTTTGACCTGCTATTAGCTCCACCAGGAGCCCCATAGTCCGTCTCTTAAGTAACGACTGACTTTATGTACACCTCTTATTTATATCCAGCCTTGAGGGTCTCATTCGCAACTAACAACGGATGCTAGTCGAGAGAGTACTGGAGCATTGCAGAGGAACTGCTATCTATAAAGTCTTACCTGCGTAATTTCTCAGGTCGCCCTGTCTTTATATCCCGAGCATGCTGTTGGGCTTCAAGGTGACGAAAGAGCTTGTCGCGACCATGAAAGTGCTTCCCGCACGTCAAACAATTGGAAAGGTAGCTCCAACGGTACTTCAAGAAATTATCCTCCGTCGGCCGTTGGGTATGGATATTTCTTCGTGTATCGTAAGGGTTGTTGTACCCATTGTACTGTTGGGTATGACTGTTCGGAAATGGAGGCGGAGTGCTTTGCGGCTGAGGCGATCGTCGCTTCAACTCGTTGATCTGAGACTTGAGACTCTGTAACATATCGTCCTGACGGTTCTTTTCAGAAGCATGCTTAGCTTGTATCCGCTCCATCTCTGCAGCGTGTTCCTTGTCTCTTCGCTGGACGCTCTCACGGTACGCCTTGTTTTCTTCATGCTGTTGTTGAAGCCGAGCCTCCAGTTTCCCAACCCTCTCTGCGTGCATCTTTTCCATGCTGACCTTGAGCTCGTCCATTTCTCTGCTCCTACGTCTTAACTCAACTCTCTGGCTTTCCTGCTCCTCGCGAAGAAATTCAAACATCTCTTTGTCACGAGCCTTGAGAGCCTCTCTCATTTCTTGATCTCGTGCGTCCATTTCTTGCTTCATCTTCTCTCGTTCCTTTGAGAGAGTATCCTGCAGTTCCTGACCAGCCGCTGTATTGTTCAGGTCTTTTCCAGAGTCGACCATCTCGGACTGGATGGCGAGGTTAACCTCATCTGGTGCTCTAGCCGACCAGCCTGGCACAAACTGCTCCACAATGTACAGGGCAGAATCTTGAGTGTTTTCGTGCCGGCGAACAGCGGCGCCTTTATCCACGAAGTAACCCCAGAACTCTTTGGTTGACTGAAGAGTCGACTCGCGTCTTTCGCCTTCGGCCTGGCTGACTTTCTCCCAGTGAGTTGTGACAAATGTCACATTCTTAATGCCTTCAGGGCCGCAAAGACGCTTGAACATGACGAGATTCTTGTGTGCACATCCTCCCATGCGATTGTCGGAAATGCGGTGCAGATAAAGGATGCCCCGCAACTTGATCTTCTGTTGGTATGTTTCTGTCAACCAACCTGCAATCTCCTTGAGGATATCGGTGTCTTTGCGAGTAGTGTCGTCAAAGCCAGGTGTATCCACGAGATATACATTGGCAAACGGGCTGAATTGTTTGCACTTGTGAACCCGAACCTCCTGTGTACCTGATTCTTTATGAGATTAAGAGGCCATGGTTAACTGTAGACTATTGACTTACAGGACTCGAGAGCACCCGGCTCACTGATACGGACTTCCTCTTCCGTACAATGCGAAATAAAGGTGCTCTTGCCAGCACCTGTCATTCCCATCAGGGCGATGAAAACATCAGATGAGCTGGGCTTGAATGGGGCTTGAAACGTTTGCTGAAATACCCCGGCCGAGGCTGGAGCATCCATGAACATTTCTGCATCGCGGTAATGAGCTTGAACCATGTTGAAACGAATATGGAGACAAAAGAATTTAGAAATATCGCTTTTTTAGGATACTATTAAAATAATTTAAACTAATCACATATGGATAGAATGAGAGAGGAGCGACCTTTATGTGCCACGAGTTAGAGTGAATAATCATAACACTGCAAACAAGGCTCGCGCCAAACTTCTAATTTTAGACACTACTGCAAAGGCTTCTGCCTCCTCGGGCGCTTACCTCCGTTCATGTTTCATTTGGTCAGCAATACAGAGCTGCTCGAACCATTCATAGCAGAGATTCCTCAGCCTGATTTTGGGCAACCCCTGCTATCTGGCGAAAGGACTCCAGCTGAGCAACCCTTACGGAGCTTCATTCCATAATAAGTCAATATTCCAGTCAGGTTACAATAAACACGAGGCGAAGCGCCTGTCTTTGGGAAATATCGACCAGTCGTTATGGATGGATATCTATTTTGAGGTCGAAAGTTGTACCTCTGGCCCCCAACCTTTGTGTCAGCCCCGATTGCTAAGCGCTGTGCCCAGACAGATATCCCTTTTAGGCTGCGCGCTTACCCCTTTATTTCCATTCAGCTACTAAACGAGAAACAAGGCTCGGTCCGCCCGAGCTCGCCCTTATGTTTAAATGTTGCCGCGCAAGGGTCAATGAACACGACTCAACGTAGATCTTCCAATCGTATTTCCTGCAGTATGAATCACGATTTTTCGCTTGCGGCACGGTAAGTCAACGACCTCGGTGGGGACCCTCACATCTAACAAGAACCAGTTCGCCTTCTGCTGGAGACGCTGTCATTCTTGTGATGGGTATCACTGGTGTTGGGAAAAGTACGTTTATCTCCAAGCTCACAGGAGAAGATGCGGGAATTGGCCATGACTTGACGTCTTGTGAGTAGAGTCGACATACTGATAGAATCTCTGCTAAAAGCTTTCAAGACACAAAAGGCCTCGGAATCTACAGTATGAATGTTGAAAACCGGGTGATTTACCTTGTAGATACGCCGGGGTTCAATGACACCTGGCGTTCCGACCTTGACATTCTCAAGGAAATTTCGTACATCACATCAACAATCTACAAACACAGAATGAAATTAGCTGGTATACTATACCTCCATCGCATTTCTGACAACCGGGTCTCTGGTTCAGCCGCGAAGAACTTCACCCTGCTGCAAAGGATTTGTGGTCTTGACGCAGCATCTCGGGTCTTTCTTATAACTACTATGTGGGATCAGATAAACACAAGAGGGCCAGACTATCGTGAGGCCGAAATGCGAGAAACTCGCCTCTCATCTACGATAGAGTTCTGGGGAACATTGTGTCAACAAGGCAGCCAAACACGACGGTGGCTAGGCGACTATGAGACAGGGTTAAAAGCAATCAATGAGCTACTGGCGTTGAACGAAAAGGGGGGCTACTTGACTCAACAACTACAAAGGGAGCTGGTAGATGAAAATAGACCCCTAGCAGAAACCACGGCTGGGCGAGAGTTGCTCATAGAGTATTCGTCAGTCGAGAGAAAATGCGCCCAGGAGGTTTTGTTTTTCGAGCAAGGAGCCTGCAATGAGCCAGAGGCATCCACTTCTCTTTTGGAAGTTCGGAGTCAACTTCGAGACATGAAACTTGCCCAACAAGAATTGCGCGTCTCCTTGCGGGGCGTGTTTATCGAAAGAGAGAAGGCGTACGGCAAAGTCTTGCAGAAAGTTTGCACTGAGCAAAAGCAACTGGCCAAAGAGGCCGAGAAAGGCAGACGTGATTATCAACGTCTCTTGAATGAGAACAGCGCCAACGATGCTTTATTGGGGGAGGAGAGGCAGAGCTGGCGATTGAGACGACAAGAGCTTGACGACGAAGTAAGACTTGGTCACAGGACGAGAACAAGTGCCCAGGAAGAGCGTCAACGGATTGAGGACGAGGAAAACGATTTCCACGAATCATTTCAACAACTCAGTCTGGAAAATGAAGAGCAATCCATCGAGACTCAACAGATGGTAGAAAAGCTACGCAAACGCGATGTGATGAAGCGAAACTTACTACCGCTTCTAGGAGTCCTTGGGGGAACTGGGCTTGCCATTGCCGGTACGGTAACGGGATTGGCTCCGCTCGCAGGAGCAGGAATAGGCGTGGGTTTTGCATATGCTTCTAAACTAGAGTTCTCTCGGAAGGCGGAAGATCATACGAGCAGCACGTTTTCTCTGTGGGAGGGAGTTTTAGGAGGAGGCCAAGGGGCCGCGGGGGCAAGTCTCGACTAATTAGGGAGTATGTTATTAATGTTTGGCCTAGCTTAGGAATTCGTAAATGTATGGCTTCTTATCAGATCCTGTTTTATCGGATGTAACTCAAAAGGATCGACTGATTCTGCTGCTTCTGTCTCTCCCTTGTCTAAGGGTGCCTAGGTCCTTTGCTGCGTTGTCCCGGATAAAGTCACGCCCCTACTTACAATTGAGGTCCAGGTATAAAGCCTTGCCATCTAAGTACCCTAGGTATTGGGCATGCTCAGGCGTATTATCACCCCTGACATCCTATACTAAGACATAGCAAGTTCTACTGCCTACCAAGCCAATATATTATACCTCGATACCACAAGGGAGAAGAATTAGAGAGACCTGGTATCAGCAACACGATGGCCACACCCAAGGTCTTGATAATGATGAGCGACGCGGGTCATGACCCCACAGGCATGTTTAACAAATCGCCTTGGCATCGTGAAGCTGACAGAATCTACAGAGACGGCCGTCCCTTATGCTGCTTTCAAAAGAAGCAGGGTTCAAAGTCCAATTTGCTACTGAGACTGGAAAGACCCCAGAATGTGACAAGAGGATGATGGAGGGTATTACTGGAAAACTTCTGGTGCGTCAGCCGACCCGATGTCGGTCCAATTCTTACCGTGAACGCTTTTAGGGCGCAAAAGCTGCTGTGGTAAAAGAATACGAATCCATGCTCGAGTCAGATGAGGCTCGTCATCCGCTGTCATGGACCGCGCCTGGTTTCTCGCTCGACGAGTATAACCTCGTCCTCTTCCCTGGCGGACACGATAAAGCTGTGCGACAAATCATCGACTCCGAGGAAGTGCACAAGCTGATGCTTGACTACTTCCCCAAGACGAAGAAGCCGAGAAACAATGCCGTAGGTGCGATCTGTCATGGCGTCATGGTGCTGTCGTTTGCTAAAGGCAGCGATGGTAAGAGCGTGCTTCACGATTGTACCACGACTACACTACCTGGTGTCTTTGAGAGCTCCGCGTACTGGGCGACTAGGGCGCTTCTCGGTGATTACTACAAGACATATGGCGCTGGTAGTGAGAACACGGAAGATTCTGTAAGCTCTGGCATTAGATGGGGCTCGTCGAGTGAACATACTGACTCTCTCAGGTCCGCCACCATAGCCTCGTTGATGATAGTAAGCAGTTCAAGGGAAGCTATAGTTTTAATGCGTAAGTTATGCCCAAGGCATCCGCTCATGATTGTGCTCTCCTAATCGGTCAACTGTAGCTTTGTTGTCAAGGATGACGAGTATAACTATGTCTCTGCAAGATGACCTGGCGATGCAGACCTATTCGCCAAAGCCTTGGTAGACCTTGTGCGAGAGTCGCCGTAAAAGTGCTATGGTATGATCTCTTGACAACTTTTGCTTGCTGGAACCAGTAAGGCTGAAGCAATGGCCATATCAAAAATTTGTTTTATATAAAACATGGGCGCTCGCGAAACCCGAGTATCTAAAGTATCAATTCAACGGACAAGGATAATTAGCTATATTTAGTTCAGGCTTAAAGACTTTCTTCTTTAGGTAAGTGCATTCATCATATTGTTGGTAAGCTAATTTTATATTCTGCATACATTACAGGGATTCTGACTTACTTAGCAACAGGGCGCATGGACAAAAAGACCAACCAACAGTCTTGGCATGCATGAGCTGAACAGCCAACAGCGAACATTTAATTAAGGGATGTTTCGTATTTAGCCATTATATATACCCTGTTTCAGAGCAGTTCCTCCCCTCTTTCTTCTTTACTTCTGTGGCCTCGGATTCCACTCCCAAGAAATTACTTGCTGCAATGGCCACGCCAATTACTACAAGCAGTGCACAGTCAGTGGATATCGATTTATCCGCGCAGAGAGATGCCGAGACAAGACCAGAGATCGCCGAAAAGACGGCATTGATGGAGGTTTATACAGCGACAGAAGGCGCCGCTAGACCTGGCGTTGGTGGTTCTGGGACAACTCACCTACCACTTCGAAAGTCCTCCCCTCCTCGGATTCTGAGAATTGGCACCCCTGCGCTGCTTCTGGTCATTCCTCTTACATACATTAGTAGGAAGCACGCTTCAAATTCTTTCCCCAGGCAGTACCACTAACCGCAGTCATAGTTCTTCTGGCAATCGTGGCCTCACTTCATAACAAGAAGAAAAGCTCCTTCGGTGAGGATACCCTTGAGGCTTTACAGCTGGCTGCAACTCTCTGGCCTATCTCATTCGCGGCGGTTATCGGGCCGTTTCTCAAGACTCTTGCTTTGTTCAGCGCTGAACGAGGAACGACCCTCGGCTCGTTGGAGTTTCTGTTGACTGGCCAGACTACAGTATCAACGTTGAAAAATCTCTTTACCTTGAGGATTCTTCGCATATGGACAATTTCTATTGCAGCATTATGGTGTTTAAGCCCTTTGGGCGGACAGGCAGTTGTTCGATCGCTCGACTCGCGCACGAATACGCAGAATACAAACATCCCTGCTGCGCATTACTTCTCGCAGGTACCCCTAATGGCTACCAGCGAGTACGCATCGACGGGTTTTGAAGGAGATATAAACGCGTTTGCTGGTGGCACCAGGACAGCGTCAGCGTTAAGCGCATTTCGAAGAACAGTTCTCGCTGCATTATCTGCATCTGAGATATTGCTTTCACATGCCAATAACATGTCAAGTCCCGAGTTCGAAACCGTTGTCAAAAAGCTAGGAGGGACGCCCCGGGCAGTTCGCCTGGGTCAACAAGATCAATGGCAGAATGTCCGCATTCCATTTATGGAGTATCTCCCAGACTACGACGATGGTAATCCAATGGCATGGACGCCGGTGCCGTCAAATCAAATTGTCCCATACTCTTCTTTTATGGGTGTTCCCATTCGCGGGGGGTCATTTTCTCGGGTGGGCAATTCCAGTATGGTATTGCAATCGCGATATCAGATCCTTAAGTGCGGCGAGGAATTTGACGGCCGCCCTTGGCTACAACTCCAATATTCTGAAGAAAAACCAAAGGTCTTTTGGCACAGAACGAATTCAACCTCTTACGGGTCACTAGCTGATCAGGAATCCCTGTTGAACTACTATGCTAACCTTGGGACCCGCCCAAGTATGTGGTTGGACCTCGTTAACGACAACCTCACCTGGTATCATATATACCCGACTCGAAACCGGCTCGAGCCCGAATCATACCTACAGATGGTTGTTGGGGGTGACTGTCCAACGGGCTGGGGAAAGTCAACACCCACGCTTCGCGTGTGCAACGTTAGTACCTCAAATGTTGACGCTACCGTAAACTGCACGCGATCGGGTGAGTTCGGGGATTTGGAATGTCGAACCACGCAGATCCGCAGGACGAAAGATCCAAGGTTCTCGTCAAATTTAACTGACCTCTCTGACGCGTCACTTGCCCAAGGGATATTTTTCGAAATGCCGTTTACAACGGCATCGTATACGAGGGGGGAACCAAGCTCTCTCGAGAAATTCATCTATGACCCTCTAAACATGTACAGCGACATAGACGATCCCGTTTGGCCTTATTTTGCAGGCTGTTTCACAAACATATCCCGAGCACACTTCGAAGGTAGGCTTTCGACAGCATTGAACACGTTCTTAATGGCGACATACAATAGCACTGTTCTTACAGGTGCTGACGGAACTACCCTTTCTGGGCGTAACGACCTTTGGCATAATACCACCGCAACCTGGACCGAATTCACCGAGAAGCAGTATACCATGAATGCCGCATGGTTCTGTGTTTCTGCGATATCAACACTCATACTATTGGCTTGTACCATAGCCAACATTGTCATTCGCCAGATTATTGTGGCTCCTGACTTCCTTGAAAGCATTGACGGGCTGACGCGAGACTCTCCTTACATCAAGATTGCTGGTGATTCTCCCTACACGAGAAGTGGCGTCAGTGCAGGAGATCGACTTCTTGTAACAAAGAAAATAAGGGTTCAGATACAGGATGTTCAGCCCGACATGGATCTTGGAAAGATTGCTCTTACTACAGAGGTAAGGGATGCAAAGCTTGATCAGATGAGGATATACTGTTAGCTATAAGTTTTTCCTTGAGAGTTATAAGTACAGGTTATTAATCTGCCTCTACGTCATATAAAAACTTAGCAAATAGTTCTCATATTCCTTAAATATCTATCATATCAGAACCACAAGACTGCCCGATGTATGTCTCCAATAACTCATCAAATAGGAAGGACACATCAAGACTTAGGACCTTAAATCCCCTGAATCGAAGTGAGATGGAAGTATCACTGCTACTTAATAAATTAATTCTTTGCTAAAGAGGCTAAGCAATCGACAAAGAAGTTATCCGATGCATCATCCCAATAAGCTGGACCCAATGCCCTGTCTTGTACAACCACGTTGGCATCATGGATTATCTCTAACCAGTCTCTCTGGTTGGCCCTGACAAAGTCCGGATCCCGAAACAGCTTTCTTACATAGAGAAATACTTGACTTTCGTCTTCAGTCAGAATTGGCTTTACATCCGCAGGGGAATCATATGGACATGACTCTTCAGAGAAATCGAGTTCGATCTGGTTCATTTTGTTGTTCTCACCCGGTTCAGAATCGTCCCAGAACTCGAGAAACCTGAGCTAGGAATATTACGGCTTCTTAAGCTCATTTGTTATCTTGACCTTACCAGACTTGAGGTTATTCCAGAATGAGAGAAAGCCAAGCTTGGAAAGCTGGCGTTGCGATTTATGAGTGTGAAGTTGGCGAAACATGAATTCGTCGTAAGCAATCAAATGGAGTGGACTGATGTTGGCGCCGAACGCATTGAAGACTATGATGCCGTCGCTCTGAGGCACGTGCTCGATACATAACAATTCGTAACAAAGGATGATACCTCGGCGTAGAAAGCGAGAACGTGATTCTTGCCAGCGGTAATTGGGAGAGGAACCATGATCGTTAGTGATCCGGGCAGTCCTGCCAATCCAAGGCAGGTCTAAGAGAAGAGGCCCTAGTAGCAGTGCGTGGAACGTGTGTCCCCTGAGGCATAGGTGTTTAATCGATACAACATCAAGGATGCATGACTTGTGCCAACAAAGCTGTTTAGAGTCTAGTGCTGCAGTAATATTCACCGCAACGACTGTATCCTGGGTGCCAATTATGCGACGAATCGAGAGCTCATCAGGGCTCTCCGACATCATTTCTATATAAGGGCTACCCATGCTATAGAAGTTGAAAATTTCGGGAAGAAAAATTGCCGACATGGTCTTCCCAGGATATCGCTTAACACGCCCGAGGATCGGGTTCCAGTCATCGACCAACGCTCCAAAGTCAGCAGCTGATATGTCATCCATAGTTTCGAAGTGAAACTGACTATCCATGTTGTATGCGAAGGTTACAGGTGGCCCATAGAATCGCTCGCTCAACGGTCCAGCTAGAGCAAGGACTGTCTCATTGAAACCACGGAGATGGCCTTTCAATTCATTCGAAAACTTCCAGGAAGCAGTTTTGACCGCGTGCTCGAGAGCTTTTCCTTGCGTAGCAGTATCCCGACTGAGGGCACGAACAATCAGGTTATATTGATCTGCGCATTTATATTGTCCCTTGGTCGCTGCCTTCCAACTGTCAATAGTCGAATGCACAATCTCGAGTTCATGAGCCTCATATGGGTGTTTCTTGAAAGCTCCCCAGCAGAACTCAGGACTTGATGCCTGATAGGGAAATATCACGACCCTGAAATGGTCCTTCGATGGTCGCGGTTCACTACAAAAAGATGATAGCTTCCTGCAGACCAGCTTGTGCATATCCCAATCACTGTATTGGCAGTCGGCTGAGTAGTATTCGGTGTCGTGGCACACAGAACATCTGAGCGATCCGGGCTTCTGAGAGGCGATACATGTGACCTCTGTCTTGAGTGCCGCTATATCTCACGGTGCAAGATCCTGAGACAATGGCGGGGGGTTATGAATCCCACGCCAATAGGAAGGTTCGGCGACGCGCACCGTCATGGCGTTTGAAGCCAAAGGAGGGTTGGCCATATTAGTTGCGGCTTGGCTTATGGGCAAATGAGAAATGTGAAGAGGTATTGGAAAAGGTTGAGACGCGTTGTCAGGCTCCTCAAAGGTCGTGCGGAGTTAGCAGATCAGGCTCGGATACAACAACCAACAACAGCAGCTGATAGGCTGAAGACAAGCCACAACTGCGAGATCACTGGCGTCAACACTAACAATTAATCAAAGCCTGGCATAAGAGAAATGCAATTCTTTAGGGCTAAGGAGCAATAATAAGATTTCCTCAATAAAGAGCCTTGCGAATTTCCCGCAATGCCTTATTGTATTCCTAGATATTTATAATTGACTTTTATCGGCCTAATTTAACCCATTTATGAGACCAACAAGGTCGCCACCATCATACTCAATTCCAAAAGAACTCAGTAAATTTGTAGCAGCCGTCTCACCAGTAGCAAAGGCTCCGTGAACGCAGCCATTAGCAACCAAAGTGCAATGCTCGCCGGCAAACTGCAGACGGCTACGTTTGTGATTCGTCAAAGCGTCAGTGAATAGGCTGGGTTCATCACCGACCTTGTCGGCCGAGTACGTTCCAAAACCAGCTAATGGATCCTGAGTCCATTTTGTGCACTCGATACTCACAAGTTGAGGTAGAGCCTTGTATGGCTCAGTACGGTAAAGATTGAACAGCGGCCGGAAGAAGCTATACAGTTCCTCATTGCTCATGGCCTCGACCCGCTGCGTCAAGGGTTCGGCAACCTGGACACATAGCTCCTTCTTGCCCGACATGAGCCAGGTGTTAACGGTGACAGTAGGATGGGATAGGATGCCATCTGTAGCAAGCCCTTCTTCCTGATGTTCAGGGGGTGCCGGGTAGTATATAAGCTGGTCATGGTCCTTGGTCCAGAAGACCTCGGCAAACTCGAAGAATACCTTGCCCAAGGCGCCATAACTGAATCGACTGATTCCCTCACTTATATCAGCCGGAAGGGCGGGCGAAAATGAGATCAACTGACGTCGGAGAACACCCAAAGGCACCGTCACAACGACAGCATCAGCCACCAAACGCTCTTCCTCGCCCTGAGCGTTCTGACAGGTGACGACGGCACTTGAGGCTCCGTCCTCACTCCACTGAACATGGCTGACATGGTGATTTAGGTGAATAGAGTCGAGTATTGACTCAGCTGTCCACCTAACGATCTTCTGATAACCACCATGTAGAACGTAGAGATTACGCTCCGTAACAAAATAGCTGAGGTGTTTGGAGGATGCCACGGACGTACTTGTGCCTATCCAGAGCTCTATCTATAGTATTGTTAACATGTGCTCCTTAAACGTTGCGGTAGGGCCTTAGAAGACAAATGCCTTTCAATAGACGTTCACTGACCTCTCTAGTAGCTTGCGGGGCCCAAAGGCGCTCATCTTCAGTGATGAGATCGTGCTTCTTGACAAATGATCTTACTAACTCGTCGACGCTTTTGTCCTCAGCATCCGGATTATTCTTATAAAACCACTCACAATAATCGGCGAATTCATCCGCCACTTTCTTGGCTTTGAATTGAGCGCCGGCTTTACCGTAAGGGGTGTAGTACAAAGGCGCCCCGTCATCGTAGTAGTAGTCGACTCCCAGCTTCGGAATCAACTTGGTCAATTTATTTTGCGACGTTTCATGCATCCAAGCGGCACCTTTAGAGGAAAAGAAACAACAAACGTTAGCATATCTCATGACGACGATGGCAAGTTGTGCCCTTAGAGGGAACGTATGTGTTGACATACCTACACCAGCATTTGACATGCAGGTGTGATAAGACGGCACACAGCCCAAGCTCTGAGGTCTGCAGCTTACTGTTAACCACATGTGTTGTCGGGCTAGCACGTACCGAGATCACGCGTCTTGCCGGGCTGGCTGCTGGTGCAGATACGACCACCAATACGGTCACGGGCCTCGACGATTACAACATCGAGGCCGTGGCGGCGGAGTACCGAAGCAGCTCGGAGCCCGGAAATGCCAGCGCCCACCACGATCACTTTCTTCGGTGGCCCGAGGCTTGGAAAAGGGTTACCTCCTCGCATTCGAGCCTTCTCATCAGCGCCAGTGATGACAGCATGTTCGAGAAGGCCGTCAAAACTGGGGCCACAATTGCTTGGTTTTTCCAAGACGTTGGGTATAAGTGTAGTAGCCATGTTGCGCGTTTGTTTCGAATAGTGTTAGATAGTAAGATAACTTGAGTTTGGGGTCAGGATTGGACTGGGGTGCTTTGTGTTTGCCGTTATCGAAGTGCCAACCCCAGGCGATATGAAAGGCGCCCTTAAATCATGGTAACAGTAGTTGGGGAAAGGGGGCATCATTAGGGACCAAGATTCGGCTAAGTGGCAGCCGCGTCATTCGCATGAATGCTCTTATCAAGATTGTCAAATAGCTAAGCCATAAGAAGGAAGTTAATGGAGACGAGTGTCTGCTAGTTTGATCGTTATCTGGTAAGATTGCGGGGAAATCTGATGAATCTCAATGCCGAGTCCCGAGATAGTGATAACACTCAGCCTGTCAGGCCCGATGAGGCAAGTTCTCCGCCCACAGTGAGCCCTGGCCGTATTGCCGGCTTATACTAACCCAAGCAAGCCATAAATATTCAATTTGCAGTGACTGCTACCGATCGACGACGAGAAACACTGCTTTTGGAGGGACCACAATCTAAACCAATGAGGTGTTAGTTGGCCCGAACTTCCGAAGATATGAACATTTCCGCGTATTGCCCAGGCCCTCTTTTAGTTCATTAATGGCCTCCATGGCCTATCTGATAGTCATACCGAAGTCAACATCGTGCCCATCACAACTCCGATCTTTCCAATTATACTCAAGCCAAACAAGCACCATGGAGTCTCAAACGACCGACCTTGGGAGCGAGGATATTATTGGAACGCAGCGCATTCTCGTCTCTGAAGGACACCGAGTTACGCTCAACCCCCAACCAACCAACTCCCCCAACGATCCTCTGAACTGGTCGCCATGGCGTAAGTACTGGCATGCGTTCCTCGTGCTCTTCATTGTGGGCTTGACTGCTGCCACCAGCAACTCCGCCGGCAGTGCTTCAGATGCGCTGCTGGCGAAAGGTATCAGCGACAGCACTGAGAACACAGGTGCTGGTGTTCTATTCGCCGGCATCGGTTACACGACACTCCTCCTCTCCCCACTGCCTGCCTTGTATGGCCGTCGCAGCACATACCTCATCTGTCTCCTCTCGTCCATTGCTGGGAGTATATGGTTCGCCAAGACGTCGCGCTCTGCCGATGCTATTTGGAGCCAGCTCTTTGTCGGTGCCTCTGAGTCATGTGCCGAGGCTGCCGCACAGCTGTCCCTCTCGGAGCTGTTCTATAGTCATCAACGCGGTATGGTCCTGGGTCTCTATATCCTCGCCACCAGTGTTGGGACTTTTCTTGGTCCGTTGTTTGCTGGCCTTATCACCGATAGTGGTCTTGGCTGGAGCTGGATTGGCTGGCTTGCTGCCATCATCAGCGTCGTAACCTTTGTCGTCTTCCTATTTGGTTTTGAGGAGACAAGCTTTTGTCGCAGAGCTATTCTCGAAGGTATTCGCCTATCCAATGCCAACGCAGAGACTCCCAAGATGCAAAAGGTCAACTTCGGAAGCGACAATGCATCAGAAACAGGCGAGCAGGTGAGCTCGATTCAGGACGAACCCAAGACATACTGGCAGCGGATTGCACTCGTGACACCATCGCCCACGCTCATAGGCTTCGGTTTTAAGCAATACTTTTCCTCGCTTCTTTCAACATTCCGAGTTTTCACCTTCCCTGCTGTTCTCTATGCCGGCCTACAATGGGGTGCACAAGATGCATGGCTGACCTTTTACCTTACTGTCGAGGAGGACAACTATTACGATGCCCCTTGGAAATACGGCGATACCTCGGTGGCATTGATGAATATACCTACTCTGATTGGTGCTGTTATTGGCTGTTTCTATGGAGGTTGGTTCTCGGATAAATTCGTCGAGTGGATGGCACGCCGTCGAGGTGGCATAAGCGAAGCTGAAGACCGACTATGGCTTATGTATCCGGCAGCCATAATCAACCCTGTTGGCCTTATTGTCTTTGGCATTGGGTCTGATCAAGGCTGGCTTTTCCCTAAGCTATGGGCTGCTTATATCGGTCTTGGCTTTATAGGTTTCGGCTGGGGATGCGCAGGAGATATTGGTAAGTCACAACTCGATTCTTATACAATTACGATGACTTCTGCTAACCAGTATCCCAAGGTATGAGCTACCTTGCCGACTGCTACCCGGACATGATCTTAGAGGGAATGGTAGGTGTGGCTGTGATCAACAATAGCATCGCCCTTGTCTTCACCTTTTGCGCGAGTATCTGGATGGCTGCTCAATCTCTTACCTGGGTTTTCACTATCATTGGGCTGTTGTCTTTCGCTTTCTTTATGACAACTGCCCCTATGCACTATTGGGGCAAGGCAGCTCGGCGCTGGACAGCACCTATGTACTGTAGATTTATTGAACATCGGGATGGGCTTTGACAGGGGAAGTCCTACTACGTAGTAAAACTGTTTGTTATTTTCATGTCGAAAGTTGATCTAAAGTACAAAAGCCTTCTTAGACTGACCCTCCCTTGTTCAATACGTTATCTTAAGTTTCTAAGATATCCAGCATGTCCAAGCCACCAGGCTGCTCAATATATGTCTCCCACAACTCATCAAAAGATAAGAGCATATCGAGACTGTTAAGCCCTTGGCCCTTGGATCCACATAAACCAAAGTCAAGTGGCGTTGCGTCTTCAGTATAGGTAGAGATAGTCGTGGATAGTGGCCAAATCCCATACGAGACCAGCAACTGTGTCAAAATATCCAGCAACCTTGCAGCCATCTTGGAGTGGTCTTTAACATGGTCCAGCTTCTTCAGAACCTCCATCAGCTCAGATAATTGTGTCTGGCCATCTCGGTTACAACAGATATCAGTAGTGAGAACAAGTGCCCCAATGAACATGTGGAAGATGGTGCCCTGGATTTTCATGAAGTCGGCAGAGTGCAACATATCCGTCATGCTCATGCCTCGCTGCGAAGAAAGAACAGCTCGAGCAGCCTTCAGACTGGCCTGTCGAGAAAACGCATGTAGAGCCTTGTTGATGCGCCCGGGAAGGTAGGGGAAATGTAGCCCACAGCGAAAAATGTTGATCAACAGGTTGATCAAGAGTCGCTGCATCGGAATGTGGGGATAGTTTCGGTCAATCTGTTTCGTCTCTTCAGACTCTCCCAATTCTGCTTTGAAGAAGTCCGGTAGCTCGTAGAGCAATGATTCGAGTTTTGCATCGAGTGAAAGGATCAGCTCGCATGATGCTTCGCTTGGATCATGTGGCATCAGATCCGAAATGCAGCGAACTACCTCGGCGACCTTGACGCGTTGAAGGTTGTACGACATGGTGGTTGGTTGTGAAAGAGGCCGCTGCTTTTGATGGGAGCTATCGAGGTCGTCATCATCAATATGTCTCGGAAGGTTGGTACTGATGAGGTTTGGCTGGATGAGATATGTAGCTCCAGACGTTCCTAGGTCCAGTCAGCACGTCAACATCGTCTTCAGTGATAGTTACTTACCTTCTGCTTTTGAGGATGCCCAGTCAGTCGCCGTGAGGTACCACAAAACTCTTCTCTTTATCTCTTGTGTTATCAGGTCCGTATCAACCTTGGAATGGCCCCGCCTCACCGATACGCGGTCGACAACATGAAGTCCAAGGCTATGAGAAACAGCGACAGCTTCAGCGAGCAAGACACGATACCGAGGAGAGAAGGTTTCGGTATGATGGATGCCAAAGCTAAGGAGAATCAGTGCCTGGACGTTTTCGAGAGTGTGATCTCCTCGCCGACGATGCTGCTCGAGGCAGTCCATCGCCATTCCCACGTAGGAGGCGAATAACTCAAGTCTTTCCTTGAGTATTGGAATAGCTGTCGTCAAGTCACCGTCCACAGGCTCAAGGATCGTCGCCAAGGCAATGACGGATAATATCGAGGCGAGTCCTCGAGGCGCAGTCGTTGCAGAAATATTAACGATCTGGTCATATGCCTCGTTTATAAGAGTGCGTGCGTGGGGCTCGTAGATAATGTTCTGGACATGGCCCAAGTATTGGAAGTATACTTGAAATAGACGCATAGTCTCCCATTTGGGAGGGAGTTGTATGTGGCGAGGTTCGATTATTTTCTGAGATTGGTAGTTTGCTGAGATCGATATACTAAGCTCGTGCGTGAGCGCGCGATGCTTACAGAGGTTAAAACAGAGAACACTATGCAGAAGTGGTTATTATGACACCTACCAAGAAGCTATCATTGACCGAGTATTTGGTAGCTTGCATTTGGTCTTCAGGAGGCATCGACTCAGCGTCATTGGAAGCGGGGTCTGGAGCTTGCAAGACGCTGGGAACGTTGAATCGAATGGCATTCAGCTGGTCGCCAATGGGGGCCAATATTACAACATTTTTGCTTCTCTTGTTTGAGTTGAGGCAATCCTCGATTTGGTCTAACCTTGAGAGTATGCTTGACAGTGTTGAAGAGTCTGGCTCTTGAGGCAAAGACCTTTTGACTGCTCGGCTAGGAGGCAGGTCTTGCTCTGTGCACACAACTGACCGAGCAATGCAATTCGCACATGGCTGCTTGCGATCACACTTGAGCTTTCGCTGGCGACATGAGAGACATGCATTTCTCTGCGCGCCTGGTACCATTGTGGTTGTACATGCAATCAAATGTTCGGACCCGCGGATCCGTCATGATCCGTCAGCTCACGGTAGATCATCGGGCTAGGAGTGGAACAAATCACAACCACAAAATCCTTGTTGAGTCCGGTCCGGTCCGGTCCGGTCCGTGGCCACTGGACATCTCGGATCCATTCTACAGATTGTATCATTAGGTTCAGTATTTATAGCAATGCTTACAGTCTGAACTTTTCAATGTCTCAGAAACTATTACAGAATTATTTCGTTTTAAATACCAAAGCCAAGATATCTTATTCCCAAGTCACGTCATAGCCATCGCCATGCCTGACGTTGACTTCAACGCTATAGCGGCTGCAGCCAGTTTCGACAACTTTCGCGAGGCTCCGATTCTGGATACTCTCGCCAATGATTCTCTGCTTTCTCCCAATTCCAAGTTAGAACAAGCCCTTGCAAACTCAGAAGCCAAGGGTCTTCCTCCCATCAGCGTCACCCCAATGTCTGGCCAGCATCTATCTATCCTCACTCAACTCATGGGCGCCAAGTCAGTGCTAGAGATCGGTACGCTTGGCGGATACTCAGCTATCTGCTTTGCCCAAGGCGGCGCCAAAGTAACAAGCATTGAGATCGATCCTAAGCACCGCGACGTGGCACTCGAGAATGTGGCAGGTCTTGACGTTGACGTTATACTCGGAGCTGCGCTTGACATTCTACCGAAACTGGCCGAGGAGAAGCGGCAATTTGATATGGTCTTTATTGATGCTGAGTTTGAGGATCATATTGAGCATTTTGACTGGGCTATTAAATTGACCCGGCCTGGAGGATGTGTTTTCTTCGACGACGTGGTGGCGGCCATGTTCATGAATGGCGAGGTAAAGCCTGGAGCGGATTCAATCTTGACGCATATTGGAAAGGATCATAGAGTCAAGGCTGCACTGATGCCCAACGTGGCGTGTCACCCCATGTTACCCACGCCTATCTTCAATGGCTTTGTATTGGCTCTAGTCAACGAGCACTGATTAAGATGGTAGTGGAGTTCGCTGCGACAAGTCCTACCATGGTCAACACTGTAATATACATTCTTACCGCTCTTTTACAATTTTGTCTTCTATTTGGAATATGTAATAATGCTCCAAAAGCGGGACAATCAGCCTAGCGTTAGCTCTCAATCAAACCATTCTAGTCCTAAAGCCGCCAGTAATTATTCCTGGTATGTGGGCTCATTATAGCGAGTACCTAGACCACGAGCGAGTCCGAGAATATGCTAAGCCCCCTTGAGCCTTACCCTTTTAAGCTTACATGTCATCAACGATCCAAGCCACATTCCTTCGGGAGGCATCCTACAAAACAAAGGTACTTTTTCACAGCCCTAGACCGGACTCTTTAGACCTTGTTATAAAGTGTATTCGAACCAGAAAAAGGCTTAACTATACATTGATCCTCAATTCACATTGTGTACTTTACCCTTTACAACTTACAGGCTCGATTGCTGGCCCTGTACTCAAGCCGGGTTATGCGACTTGTATAAAAGCTGTGACCTCAGGTACCCCGGAAAAGCTTTTCTCCTACCGCCACAGTCTGCCTTGCCTTGCCGAATTCCGGTCAGCTCATAAGCCCTATCAATAAGCTGCATCAGAATACGAAAATAACTCTCGCAAATCCCCAACCTACCCATTTCAAGGCTGAAAAAGATGGCTTCCAATCTCTACCCTCACAGAGGGTTCATGCTGGATACTGGCCGAAAGTTCTTCCCCGTCAAAGCTATTCTCCATTTGTTGACGCTGCTTCACCAATACAACTTCAATGTCTTCCACTGGCATATCTACGATGCGGAAAGCTTTCCTCTGCTCTGGCCTGGGGGCGAGGGCCTGACGAACGCAAGTGTCAAGTATAGCCAGACTCACACGTTCTATACGCCTACCGATATCCAGAACATCGTCTCCTATGCAGAGAACCTGGGAATTATGGTGTATCCGGAGACGGACATGCCTGGTCATAGCGATATCTGGTATGTCATACGATACCCCCGCTTCAGCGTTGCTGCGTTGTGATCTAACAACACTCTATCAGGGGAATATGGAAAAAGAATTTGGTAGTAGGCAAGGCAAGCTTAACAAAACCGGACGCGCAGCTCGACATCAGACCGAACAACAAAGCAGTGTATGACAATATTACCAGCTTGGTATCGACTGTTGACGGGTATTTCGGCTCACCTTACCATCACTTTGGCGGCGATGAAGTGGCATACATGTGGAACACCAAGGACGACAACAAACTATTCAATACGTTTCTGAACTGGCTCAAGACTCTCACTCCCAAGAAATCAGTCATCTTATGGGATGATCCGCTCACCGACTCGGAAAAGAGCATCACTTTGGCAAAGGACTGGATCATTCAAACTTGGCATAAAGGCACCACTCAGAAGATACTCAAAAAGGGACACCGGGTTATTGTTTCGGAGTCTGACACTTTCTACATTGGAAACGCAGATGCGGACAAGATATCCAAATTTGTGTTCCCAAAGGACTCCAAGGTTATGGGCTTCGAGATCGCGTGGTTCACCTCACAGGATGATAGTCCAAGTGACTTGGATCAAGATTGGATTCTCGATCCCTTGAAGGCTGCATCTAAGATCCGGAGAAAGTAAAAAGGGCACGAAGGGTTAAGGAGTAAATATACATAAGTTGGGCTTGACCATTAATCACTATATTCTTGAGCTTGATATACTAAACCCTATTTGATTGTAATGGCTCTGTCTAATATTTATGTATACGATCTGCAGTTTAAGTTGTATGTCTCGTGGATTTCTAGGCATGAACTGGAACAGTTCGGCGCGAAACGATGGGCCCCAGAAGTTTCTCAGTTCCCTGTAATCATCATTGATGGGGCCTTAATCAATCGGATCGCCAATGCTGTCATTCGCAAACTGGTACAGTCCTCAGATTATGGGTTTATTGTAGGACGCCGGCGAACCGACAGTCCACAACAACAAATCTTTAGCCCGAAACAACCCTCTACTTCTCTCCGCGCTACCCTACATTGGCAAACACAACAGTCGAGGTGGGTCTTTATCCTTTAATAAGGTCATGGCGCTACTAATCGTACTAAGGATATGGAATACTCAGGGGTCCAATTACCTTGTGGCGTAGACGTTGGCCTTTTTATGGCTGGGTCTGCTCTTGCAGGTCTTTGTAAGCCAAAGACATCAGGTATGCACACCAAGTGATCCTTCTTCAGAGAGCGACTGTTAAACCAGAAATTCTTCTGCAGCTTCGGATACATTAAAAACCACGCTCACTACTGCCGGCCTACTCTAACCCCCATCGCTACTGAGACTACTATTGCGACGTCAGACTCATCCAAGACAACTGCTATCGATAGCATCACTACTACAACGTCTGAAGCGGAGAGCAAAACCAAGGCCGAAAGTAGTACCACCACTCAGACCGGAACCACGACCGCTACCTCTGAACTCGAGAGCACCACTGCGTCATCGGTTTCGTCTCAGCCGACGACGACCGGAGATGTCACCACGACTTCAGAGGCCGAGAGCACCACCAAAGCTGACACCACTACGACTGCTGTCGCTGCCCCAACCTTTACCACCCTCGCTGGAAGTGCACCTCTAACTGGCGATATCCTCCAGGCTGATGGTTACCAGGGTAGCTACCCTTTGTTCAACCCCTCAGCTAACCCGCTAGATCCACCTTACAGCCCCAGAACATGGGTCATCGAGCCCAGCACCGGCCATATCAAGGACACAGCCAGTGGACACTATTTATGCGCCTACTATCTCTTCGTGCAGCAGAACGGTGGAGCAGCTTCCATTTCTACCTGTGAGGATGTTCGCAACCCAGGCCCCAACAGCATGTACGGTTACTTGTCCTGTCAAATTGTGAACGGTCAGCTCTCGTGTACAGCTCCCAAGACTGTGTGCACCTACGACGGAGACTACACCTGTGTTACTTCACCAGGCCAAGAGAACGCTTACAATCAGATCGTTGCGATGAATAGTGAGACCAGTGACGCGTCTATCGCGATTTATAAGACTACGCCCAATAACTGGACACCAATGGTGCTCAATGTTCAGGAAGTCTGAGCTACTATGGAGGGATAGACATGGCCAGTTTGTATGAGGCATACTATATACATGGCTTTATAGTGTTTCCGTTTTATATACTACATCTTAGGAATATTTAATTATGTCTTGACTGCATTTTAAACAGTAACCCCAAGATGAATAAGAAAATATAGAATGCTATATAATAAATAAGTAATGTAAAATGTATTTTACTCTATTTATATTAACCTTAGAAAGTCTATATAGAAATAAAATTAGTAAATATTAGTAAATATTCCTTTAGAAGTTATTATTTAGGTAAAAGTTAATAACCTTTACCTTATCTAGTTAAAGTATATAACTATTAACACTGCGTCTCTGAGGCATTATAACGAATCGCCTTGGCAAAGGATCTTCAGTACTCCGTAGATATTACCCGAATCCACCTACTAAATCCCCTGTAAGCAACCATAACATAAACCCCACAGTTGCCTACGCATGCAAGGATCAGCATTCAGGATCTGAGACCTACCCTTTGGAGTAAATTACCTGAATTGTTCAGTGTCAAATTATCAACGAAACCAAGTTCTGTACAATGTTTTACTCACAACAAGGTTCAACGTATGTAGCTACACCTTATCAGACGCGAACATATCGATGCAGGCCTGTAAGACGCTCATAGCACCGAGACCGAAACGCGTGAGCCGTCACCGCATTAACAACTCAGCTCGTTTATTACGCTATTATCATAAACATCACAGCAACCAACATCGACTCGCTCATCTCTTACATCATGGGCAAAAGCTTACGGCATGAAGGCTCTTGTTGAACATTTTGATTCTTGGATAACAGACTTGCAGCCTCTCTCTTCGCCTCCCGCGCCTTGCTAGCCACCAAGCGATAAGAACGACCGCCTCTATCACAAACTCCCTCATCCCTGCAATTACTCCCCCCACTCGCCCTCAAACTACGTCAAATCAGACTATCAATCTAATTATTTTCGTTCGTTTCGGCAATCAACCACACAGGAGACCAAGAGACGTGATTATGAATCATCTTCCTAGTCACCTTCGCCAAGTATGGTGGACACGGAGCCACAAGCGCTCGAACAATCTCACAAGAAAGGTTGGATCCAAAAGCTTTCACCTGCGACTGTCGAATCAGTCTTTGAATAGTACATCTACGGGAATCATACCGTGGGGCCGGGACCCAGTCCAACGGCAACGTAACTATGGGGAAGCGGTCTATAAGGTTAAGCTTTAGCGTGCGAACACAGATAATGAATGGTAACGTAACAACCCGATACAGTGGTACCTTAGACACGGCCATATCCATAGCATAACTAGGTTCAATGTAACCGATAGCAGAGAGAGGTTTAGCTGCCCACATCGGAACAGAAAGTATACATATATCGAGCATCGTAGAGCCGCGTTACAATTCACGGATCGCAATAGAGTGCAGAAGTGAAGTCCATCAGCTGGTCTTGTCAATCTAGCCTCGGGTCTCCCGGAACGCATTTAATCCATATTCTGGAATTATTTCTTTGCTATATTATACCATATACCGATCTGAACATGGCTGAAGGTATCAAAGCCGGAGTGTTTCGACGAAACAACACAAAGCCTCCGGCAGACGGACCAGTCATGCCGCTGTTTTCTCTCGCCGGCAAGACCGCCATCGTGTGCGGCGCCGGGCAGGGAATTGGACTAGCAGTAGCCAAGGCGCTCGCCGAAGCGGGTGCCAACGTGGCCATCTGGTATAACACCAATAGCGGGGCTATTTCAGAGGCTGAAGCTATCGAAAGGACCTATAAAGTCAAATGTACGTATTACGAACCTCACCGTATATGATGGATGTGATGACTGACCTGACTGTTGGATAATTAGGCAGAGCGTATAAAGTAGACGTTACCTCGTACAAAGAGTTGGATGCGACGATGGAAAAGGCTATCAGAGAGTTGAACGGCCGTATCGACGTGTTCGTGGCGAACTCGGGTGTTTCCTGGGGAGATGAAGCGTTTATCGATTCTGACATTGAGAGATACCACGATCTCATGAAGATCAACACTGACGGAGTTGTATACTGTGCCCATGCCGCTGGCAGACATTTTCGAAGGCAGAAGCAAGAGGGAACCACGATTGACGGGTCTAAGCTCGACAATTTTGAGAGCGGTAGCTTCATCGCCACGGCTAGCATGTCTGGACATATCGTCAACATCCCTCGGCGTCAAGCCGTTTACAACGCTTCCAAGGCCACTCTCATTCATATGTGTAAGTATCCCGACGATATCTCCTCAGCATCTCTGACGAACTGGTCCGTTTAGGCAAGTCCCTCGCGATTGAATGGCTCGGATTCGCTCGTGTCAATAGCGTGTCTCCTGGATTTATCAACACTGGCATATCTGGGCCAATCGCGGAGGAGATTATGAGTGCTATCATGGACAAAGTCCCTATGGGGTAGGTGACCTGTTGGTTGAGAACAAAACAAGTAATGAAGCTAATGTCTCTAGGCGCTTTGGTGAAACAGTGGAGTTGAAAGGGGTGTATCTGTTTCTTGCTTCAGATGCCTCCACATACGTGACCGGAACGGATATCCTTGTTGATGGTGGTTACACTGCTCCTTAGACTTGCTGGACTGTTGCATTCCGTCTCTGTTGCAGTACTACGATGCACTAGTTAGGAGCTAGCTGCTGGGCTTCAGCTAGACGAACTTGCTTATGTTCTTGGCCGCGCAGAGAATTGTTGAAAGACTAAGTTACTTTTTGAAACGTTACATACAACCACTGTTTCCTTCTTATTCCAACCGACCGTTCAATTACCAGGTCCGGCATTGTAGCACATTGCCCTTGACGCGGCCGCTCTGAATAACAAGGCCCGCACAATCGAGTTGTGGACCACATCCCGATTCCTTATCATTTGTCCGCTGCCACTGAGCGTTGCTGTGTATTGCAGCGAACCGATAAATTTATCAACCATACTCAAAGATTACAAAATGGACTATGACTTGATTGCCACGTAGAGTATTCACTTCATGCCTAGTACCAATGTTCTTCCTCTTGTGCTGACTTCCTGACCTTCCGAACGCAATTCCTGTGTGTCATTACACTTTCAGGCATTGTACGTCATCTTGTCAACTCAGGTCCCGAAAGGAAGCACATGCTAAGCCTCGTTGGGGTGCCACGACCGATATGAGATCTGTGAGTTGTGGACTCAATCAGAAGTACGGATGACAAAGTGCCGGGGCTAGACACGTTTGGAATAGCAAGCGAGTTAGGTCTCGCGCGCGCTTGCTGATTAATACATGATTTTGATTCATGTGTCTCTGACTTTGCTTAATGGACAACGAACGCTCTGGCCACGATTCGGTACGATAGTTGCACCGATGGTATACATTTCGTTGAGATGAGGCCGCGCGGGAGCGCTCTCTGCAAGTCGGAAGGAGGCGAATGGCTCCAGTCGCCCTGATTATATATAGACGGTTGAAAATCCGAGTTGGCACATTCGATCATCACCAGTCTCACCTCTCCAGCTTCACAATGCGCTTCCTATCGCTTTCTTCACCTATCCTGCTCGCTGCAAACGCAGCGGCGTATGATACCCTCCTCCACTTCGGCTCGCCAACTCAAGTTGAGACGCGTTCCATCAACCAGATTTACAAAGCTGCTCTCAAAGAAGGCGGTATCGTGACAGCCCGGTTCGGTGGTGATGAGAAGAATCAAAATGACGCGGTCAAGAACGCCTTCGAATCGGCCTTTCCTGGCATGAAGCTCAATCTGACCACCGACCTGTCCAAATATCTCGATAGCAACATCGACCAACAACTCGCTAACAACAACGTCTATGTCGATACACTCGCTCTCCAGACCACGCAAGATTTTCCACGGTGGAAAGAAGAGGGTGCGCTGCTTTATTATGCTCCTGCTGGATTCGATAAGATCTATTCTGGGCTCAAGGATACTGATGCTGCTTTCTACGGATTCACGGGTATTGCGTGGCAGCTCATCTGGAACGCCGATAAATTGAAGGGCAAAAAGGAGACAGCAGAATACAGCGACTTCCTTGCGCCAGAGTACAAGGGTAGGCTTGCTTTGACATATCCCAATGACGACGATTCAATCCTTTTCCTGTTTGATAAAATGTAAGCCTTCCACTGTCATCAATCAACACATAGCCTCGACTCACCGTATCAACAGCCTCAACCAGTACAGCGAATCTTAGTTCAACAAGCTCCTCCAACAAAAGCCTCGCTGGGTTCGTGGAGCAGCCACTCCGCAGACGCTTGTCCGTGACCCCAAGACACCTTACGTCGCAACCTTCACCTCAGCGCTGGGCCTGACAACTGGAGCCGGCTCTCTCAACGCTACATATCCCAAGACAAGCAACTTCATCTCGTGGGCACAGCACACTGCTATTCTCAAGGGCGCGCCGCACCCTGAGGGCGCTAAGCTACTGCAGACCTTTCTACTGAGCAAGGACTTCCAGAAGACGAGCGGGTTTTGGCCTGTGAGAAGTGATGTCGCCCCGCCCGCCGGATTTCCCGAGTTTGTTGGTCAATCACACACTGACCCTTATGACTTTATGAGGTTTATGATTGACCGGGAGAGGGTTGAGAGGCTGAGATTCTGGTTCGAGAAGAGGCTTGGTACTGCCCAGGGTCTCAGCCCACTGGATGATGATTTGTAGACGGTTGTGGGTTGGCTTTTGAGTAATTTTTCCCTTCTTTTATTTATGTAGTATTATCATCCGGCGAAGACTCTTCTTGTGGCTGGCAGGCTGGTCACCGGCTCCTCTCCGAGAAGCGCAGCGTATACAAGAGCCATCCCAGCCTTTGTTAAGATACGGAATAATAGATAATCCGATCCGAGTCTTGTTATATAGAATGTGTTATTTATTGCCTATATAGTTAGTTCTTTATCCTTATATTAATTAATCTATTTAATTATCTTTAATAGGTTATAAGCCTAGATATAAAAAACTTATAATTATTAATATTTTTTTTTTTAAGTTTATAAGTTAGCCTTAAA
>NW_023502307.1:0-65991 GCF_013396075.1 Fusarium subglutinans
TAATATAAAAAAAGTATAATATTACCTATAAGTACCTATAGGTACTTTTTAATACCTATATATTTTTTAGGTAGTATAAAGAGTTTTTAAAATACCTATGGGTACCTATATATACTATTATTTACCTAACTATATGCCTGGGTAACTAGGCATTAAGCTATTATTAGGTACCTATGGGAATTTTAAACCCTGATCTTAACGACGCATGAGGTGGACATGAAGGCCAAGGACGACAAAAGCACGGTTTACTTATCAGCATAAGCATGGGCAGTCGAAATCAGAGCCCTGTAGATGAAATAAATCCATGGCTGCCTTATAACAACTGATGCTAAAACTTGGCTGTCTCAAAAACACCATGCCGTCCCGCTCCACTACTGAAATTCGCTGCGCCCTTCACGCTCTCCGTATTGATAACCTTGACACCATTCTCAAACTCATTCCTCAACGCATCCTGAAACGATGATGCGTTATAAACAGAGTAATAGCAATTAGCCCTGTCTACATTCATACACTCCTGCGGAAACGTAAGAAGCTGCTTCGCAATCTTGGTCGCCTCCACCAACGCCTGTCCCTTGGGCACAACACGGTTCGCGAGTCCAAACTGCAAGGCCTCTTGCGCCGAGACAGGCCTTCCAGTGAGGATCATATCCATCGCTCGGCCGAGGCCGATGATGGCCTGTAGCCGAACTGTACCGCCGTCGATGAGGGGGACGCCAAATCTCCGGCAAAATACACCGAAGACGGCGTCTTCCTCGGCAACGCGCATGTCGCCTATCAGCGAAAGTTCAAGGCCTCCAGCGACAGCATAACCAGCGACGGCGCTGATGACGGGCTTCTTGACTTGCATTCTCGAAGGCCCGATTGGGTCGATGTTGCGGTCTTCAACCTTGTGATTCGGGTCGATTATTGGACCGAGGTAGTTGTCTGTTCCCTGCGCGGGAGTCCATTTGGCGACCTCATGGAGATCGAAGCCTGCGCAGAAAGTACCATGTGCACCGTAGATGATGCAGACCTTTTGCGAGGCGTCGTTCTCAAATCCTAGGACGGCGTCGGTCAGCTTTTTGGCTGTAACTCCGTCTATGGCATTTTTGCGGTGAGGGCGGGAAAGAGTTATCGTTGTGATTCCATCGGAGGTCTGGGAGACCTGAACTGCTTGAGGCTCTGTATCGGACATGATCGTTGAGGTGAAAGAGTTTTACAAGTGCTGAAGCAATCAGGAGGAATAGTCCGCCCAAACTCGCTTTATATCATGGATCGGCTGGATCGGATCACCAACCCGTTATAACCGATACAAAAGTTTACGTTCTCCTTGTTATTAATTGTGAGGAGCATGTATACGAAGGGCGTGGCTCATAAAGTGATTGGAGGTCTCTCCAGCTTTGACCTCTGCAATGGATATTTCGAGTTTAGCGCAATCTGACATCCTCGGCAATGACGTTGTCTTCACGTTCATGAGATATTCCTGAGCAACAGAAATAAACACGAAACTAATGCTTAACCTTTATTATGATGCAATTCCCAATCAAAACTAGTGAACTTCATGTCAAATGAACATCGTTCAACAGAAACTCGTAGGTCGCTTGTCAGGCTTGTGAGTGATACCAGTGTCGGTTACACTTTGATCCGGTTTCGCCGAACTGGCCTACCCGGAACCAATTGTCTTTGAACTCGCAAAGCGATAAACATCAATACGTTCAGAGATGAGGTTCTTGCAACCATGCAGTCAAGAGAAATTAATTCTGGCCTTCTCATGCGATTCTTGACTCTATTTCTATACAATAGCAACAAGATATCATGGGTCCGCCGTCTGCGAAAACATCCAGGGCGTATCATCCTAGTCTCACCCAAGCTCTGCATCGAAGCAACTGCCTTCACAACACTGACTGAAGCAAATACCATGCAATTTATTGCGAATAACACGTCAATACCAGTACCAAAAGTATACTGCAGCTTCAATCACAAATGTCGTGTCTATATACTTATGGAAAGGATCAAAGGTCGGGATCTATCTCAAAATTGGATGCAACGGTCGGAAGACTCTCAAGCGCGGATTCTCGCGCAATTGAAGACTTTAATCACAGAGCTACGCGACATTCCCCCACCGGATGGCGCTGGTATCGCCAATGTCGATGGCGGCCCCATCTTTGATCCGCGTCTTCCTGATAAATCCTTCTGGGGCCCTTTTGCAACGATCCAGGAATTCCATCGAGAGTTGCGTCATGGTCTTAAGCTTCGCGATGGGGAAGAGGCATTCCCGGGTCTGAGGGAACTCATAGAGTTTCACAAAGGCCCGTTGGAAGGTCCAGTCTTCACCCACGGTGACCTAAGCAGTCTCAATATCATGGCTGATGGGGATACGGTGACAGGCATTGTGGACTGGGAGATGGCTGGATGGATGCCGCCATACTGGGAGTATACGTCAGCGTGGCATGTCAATCCACGAAATACATTCTGGCGGGATGCGGTCGACAGGTTCCTCACGCCATTGCCGCATGAACTGGAAATGGAAAGAATACGTCGGGAATACTTTGGCGAATTCTAACTGGGTCTCGACATCCAAGTCTTCTGCGATTGAACTCCTTCCATACGAAGAGCCCTCATGGTGCCAGCTCCTTTCCTTCAAGCAGACTATACGTCGACACTCTGCTAGTATCAAAGTCTCCTGGGGCAGCCTGGCCATCAAACCGACGCTCCAAGGCTTTCTGCCCAACAACATCCACATAACCGCATCCCGGACGGGAATCCGATCTAGTACTGAAGTTCTCAGCGTCGTATTGCCGATCTGCAAGGCTGCGAGTGCCTCATGAACCTATTGACCACAATTCCGGGGCGGCTGTTTCCCCCTCATAAGTATGCTACTCAGAGTAGCTTAGAGCTTAGATCGTGATCGTTACCAGTAACATAAGCATCAAAACATCAACAAATTTATTAGGTTTATGGTTTGAGCTTCTATTTATACTACAAAGTATAAGCTCACTTTCTCAGCTACGCTTTATATCATGAGCCTTTTGATCGATAAGCTCGTCATTGTATCTTGAGTATATCTCCACCTTTTATTTATTTTACATTAAACGTACATCATTACAACGCTGCAATGCATATTTCTGTAGATCCTCTTCTGTCATCCCCCGTCTCCAAGCATTTTTCCTCCCCAGAAGCCAGCTAGCCTCTCTCATCAGACCAGCACACCACCGCTGCGAACCCGGCCCGACGGTACACCACTCAGCATCGCTGCTCGTTCCCCCGCAAACTCCAACCTGAGTTCAACAACGTGATCGAACGTGGCGTTTATTATCTGTCGGTTATGATTCACACTATTGGCTGCCTTATTTCGTCGGTCCGAGTAAAATCATCATGTGCATTGACGATGTTTCCTGTTTCGTGAAAGACTTGCCGTGTTATCCGGGACGGGATGTCGGCACTAGTCGAGAACGAACGAAGTCTGGAACTAGCTGGTATGAGAGCCTCAAAAGGGTAGAGCGCCGAATGGAGAAAGGGATTTCCCCGCGTTTACGTGTTGGGATCTGCGGAGGCATTCCGGCTTTAGATACGTCGTAGCTTCGTCTCTTTGTTGATTGTTTTACATGGTTAGAGTAGTCGCAGTTGGAAGACTGAGCTTGGCAAGAGTGTATAAGTCTGCCCCGTGCGGAGACATCACAGTCATAATGACTTGTCCTGGTCCATTTAATTTTCGGCAATCGTTAACAGAATATGGAAGAAAGTTTAACACTTTCAAGATACTCGGATCAGACCATGAGGTCGGATGTTCAATCGCCTGCTCTTGGCCACCACGATAGCGCCACCCGCAGCAAAGAGAATGCATTTTGACGAATAACCTCCTTTAGCTATTACCTTACATAGCTACGCGACTGTCTACTAGGCTAGATCTGGACTGTGCAAGAGGCGCCTTCGATGCGGAGGTAAACAGAATTAATTAAACCGTCAGCCGATATGTCGGACCGACGACTTCACCCTCACCTTTAGAGTTTGCAACTGCGTGGCCAAGAAATTTGACATTTGGGGTCCCCGCGACTCCACACGCAGAACTTGGGGTAGTCTAGACACTCCAGACTGTCAACCGATTGGTCAATGCTACTAGTCCGCTTGCTCGTATCGAGTTAATCCTCTCCCTGAACTTCTCAACTTGGCTTGAGCTGGAATCTCGTGTGCGCACTGGATCTGCATCTATAAAGCGTAGGCCCCCTCGCCTCTCCGAAATCATGACCAGCTCAACAACAACTCCAATTGTCTCTCATCCCATCTTCCTCTTACCATTTTGATCATTTCGGCTCTCTCACAATCATCAACATGGCATACAACGGGCCTGATGAGAAGGGCGCCGCCCACACGGAGGATCGCCGTGAGAGCATCGCCGCTCAACACATTCACGAGGTCAACGACAGCGCAGAGCTCCGTGGCATCCTCACCGCCGCCGAAAATGCCGCCGCCGCAGAACATAACATGACTTTCATGGAGGGTCTCCGGGCCTATCCCAAAGCCATGGGATGGTCAATCGCCCTCTCCACCTGCATCATCATGGAGGGCTACGATACGATCCTCATTGGCAACCTCTACGCCATGAAGCCCTTCAACGAATACTACGGACACCCGGACGGGAAGGGAGGATACTCTATCACCGCCGCTTGGCAGTCTGGCCTCACCAACGGTGCCAGTGTCGGCGAGATCATAGGCTTGTACGCTAGCGGCTGGCTCGCCGACCGCTATGGTTACAAGAAGGTTCTCGCGGCCGCGCTCGTCATGATGACTGCTTTCATCTTCATCCAGTTCTTCTCTGTCAGCCTGTCGATGCTGCTCGCCGGCGAGATCCTCTGCGGTCTTCCATGGGGCGTCTTTCAGACACTCACTACAACCTACGCCGCTGAAGTTTGCCCCATTCACCTTCGTTGCTACCTCACAACCTACGTCAACCTCTGCTGGGTCATCGGTCAACTCATCGCTTCAGGTGTGCTGCGCGGATGCATCAGTCTGGAGAGCAAGTGGTCATACAAGATCCCCTTCGCTGTCCAATGGGTATGGCCCATCCCTATCCTCATCGCTGTGTTGCTCGCACCTGAGTCTCCTTGGTGGTACATCCGCAAGGGCCGTGTTGAGGAAGCTAAGCGATCCTTGGAGCGTCTGCAGAGCAAGGGCACATCTGTCAATGCTGACGACACCGTTGCCATGATGGTCCACACTGACAAGGTTGAGAGGAAGATCAGCGAGGGAACCGGATACCTGGACTGCTTCCGAGGAAAGGTCAACCTCCGCCGAACTGAGATTGCGTGCCTGACCTGGATCTGCCAGACCATCTGCGGCTCTTCCTTCATGGGCAACTCGACATACTTCTACGAACAAGCCGGTCTTGCCGAATCTTCCGCCTTCACCATGACAATCGGCCAATTCGCCCTCGGTTTCATCGGTACCGTCCTCTCTTGGCCGTTGATGTCCCGCGTAGGCCGTCGCACGATCTACGTCTGGGGTCTCTTCTCTCTTACCGTGATCCTCTTGGTCGTCGGCTGCCTGGGCATTCCTGCCAAAGCAGCTGGTTACTCCTGGGCTATCGGATCGCTGCTCCTCATCTACACCTTCACCTACGACATCACCGTCGGCCCTGTCTGCTACTCCCTCGTCGCCGAGCTTCCATCATCGAGACTTCGCCAGAGGACGATCGTGTTGGCCCGAAACGCTTACAACATCGTTGGTGTTGCATACACCAACATCATCGGTCTGTATTCGCTGAACCCTACGGCTTGGAACTGGGGAGCTAAGTCGGCGTTCTTCTGGGCCGGTAACTGCGCTTTGTGCTTTCTGTGGGCTTACTTCCGACTTCCTGAGCCCAAGGACCGCTCTTATGCCGAGCTGGACATGCTCTTCGACCAGGGAGTCTCCGCCAGGAAGTTTGCCTCGACCTATGTCAACCCTTACGAGGTGACCGAGCGACGATTCGACCAGGACGCCGACATCAAGGAGAAGAGCATGACTCATGTGGAGTGATCGGTTGCTGTTTATACATGGACGGTCGCGGTTTCAAGTATTTGTACGAAGATTCGGGCTGGATGGTGCAGATTGCTCAGAGGGTTTGGACAGATTGGGGTTTGAAGTATACGAATAGGTACCATAGTTTCATTTGTGTGTTTCAATCAAGTTATTAAAACTACAATGCTCGCTTGTGTCGTCCATATAGTGCCTACAATTGCCGCCCTCTCCGAGAGACACTTGCTTCTCTCAGCTTTCACTCGTGCGTCGTTTGCTCCCTACAACGTCCGCTCTGGTATACAGAGTTCTGTTACAATCTGTACCATTTCGGCAAGTTACCAGTCGAAGACAACTCGTTGCGTCACCTACGATAACAGTAGCGAAGTCATCATGAAGCTGCTGCATATCTTACGCCTTACGTCGTCAATGAGTCAAGGGCACCGGTCAGGGTGAACCTTGGGCTCCCATGAGTATGTCGTAGTGTCGCAGACTTGAGCGAGATGCTAGTGATCATGTCGGTAATTGAGAAGATGGCTGCGCTGCTCAAAGTAGCCTCGTTGCACATTCTCGTGGATGAGCATTGCCGTGTAAATGTATGATGTAATTCGCAGCGCGATACGCCGTCTTTTTATGTCGATTTGCTAGATTTTTTATGTCTCCAATTTCTCTTATGCTTCTTAGCTTGCGCTGCTTTCCTCGGCTTTCGCTTCACAACCTGCACTCCACACGCATTCATCCCCATCCAATTGTATCGCGAGCCCAGTAGAGTATCGTGCATTCGCGTCATTGTCAGCACATGTTTGTAAAGGGAGTAAATACAAAGATAGATAGAATCCGCGATGCTAAACTGCACTTGTTGATCAATGAAAAATGTAGGGAGGGTCGGGGGAAATGAGAATGTCGCGCGATGGCTCGGAATGACGAATCTGGGAATAGCTTCAATTTGTCGCAACTGGAATGAGTTCTCGGATAATTTACGGAGGTTAAGGTCGGATTGGTCATTCGCTGAGATCCCGCTTAGCTCATATTTTTATCTTGGCTCTGACCCAGTTGACAACCCCTGCTGATGAATTCCCGCAATGCCCAGAAATAAAAGACGAGCCACTAACAATTACAGCGCGCGCATCGTGGGGATCCAGCGGGGACAATGAGCCAAGCTCAACATGGTGCGACAGCGAACTCCCCGCATCTGCTTGTGACACTTGCATCACGAGTTGACCCAGCCTCAATCATATCATATCCCCCACCAACAAGGTCGGAGGGGTCTAGATCGTGAAGCGGTGAGACACCAAAAAAGGCGCGTGAGCAACAGGGGGCCCAATTGCGATGAAAGGGCAGGGCATCACATGCGAAGCAGGCTGCGACAAAGAAATGGAATGGACTAAACATTTGAGATGAGACATTTCGCGAGATCTACAGTGTCAATTCGACAAGCTTATTCTCCACTGTCGCATCACATTGACCACCATCTTTGATCTCGTGCACCAAGTCCAAGACGCATCCAAAGTCTCAAATGCAACGCCCGTATCAATTGAGAGAGTGTTTGTGCGCCCGCAATTGACTTGATTACGGTGACACAGACGCAACTCAGTCACATCCACAGACACAGTCACAATCACAAGCCTTGTTGTTGTTGCTGTTGCATCCGCCAAGACCATTCTGGAGGGTTCCCCAACTTCTCCACCGAATAACCTCTAGCTAAGCGCTGTACCTTATCGGCCACGACACGAAAGAATAGAACAGAATAGAACGCTTGACGCAATAGATCAGTTCTAATCCACCAAAATACGACGGAATAGTAGGGAATTACCCTTGTATGAAGTTCAAATACCCACCGCGAAGGTTAAGGCGGTAACGCGATAAAAACGGCCATTGAAAAAGGGCGATCCAGGTTTAGCGTCGGCACCCTCCATTACGACAGCCTAGACCCTTGGCTTTGGCTTTGCCCCGCCTAGACCGCCTGCCCTTTGGGAACAGTCACCAACCTGCAGCTCCGCCTCCATTTCATTTCATTTCATTTCATCCTCGTCGTCTCCCCAGACACAACAAAAGGGTTGACGGTCCCCGCTCTCCTCCCCTCCTCTGTTCAATCCTTCCACCGCCTACGCCTCGACCCATCACCGAAAGCGACACGCGAGTCGCCATGTCCTCCACTGCGACAGCCGCAGCGGCTGCTGCCACGGGCGCAAAGCCCCAGGGCGGCATCATCGAAGGCCTCAATCCGATCCACTACAACCCCAAGGACCCCATCTCGCTCTTCATCGTGCAGGCCTTCATCATCATAATCTTCTGCCGCCTTCTGCAATGGCCGCTCTCCAAGTTCGGTCAGCCGCGTGTCATCGCAGAGGTCATCGGCGGTATCGTCCTCGGCCCCTCCGTGATGATGCGCATCCCCGGCTTCAAGGAGAACATCTTCCCCACCGAGTCCATGCCCGTCCTCACCAACGTCGCTACTATCGGTCTCTTACTCTTCCTCTTCCTCGTCGGTCTCGAAGTCGATACGCGCATGTTCAAGTCCAATTGGCGCGTCGCTGTCAGCGTCGGTCTGGCCAGTATGATGCTGCCCTTTGGTCTTGGTGTTGCTGTTGCTTGGGGCTTGTATGAGGAATACGGCGATGAGGGCACCATGAAGGACATGGAATTTGGCACTTTTGCTCTCTTCATCGGAACTGCGCTTGCCATCACCGCTTTCCCGGTTCTTTGCCGTATTCTGTCTGAGCTTCAGCTTCTCTCAACTTCGGTCGGTGTCACTGTGCTTGCGGCGGGCATTGGAAACGATGTTGTTGGCTGGGTTCTTCTAGCTCTGAGCGTCGCCCTCGTGAACAACGCCAATGGCCTCACAGCGCTCTATGTCTTCTTGACTGCAGCGGCTTGGGTACTCTTCCTGGTTTATGCTGTTCGACCAGTCTTTCTTTGGGTTTTGCGCCGCACCGACAGCATCCAGAATGGCCCATCCCAGGGCATCACTACCTTGACTCTTCTTCTCGTCTTGGCCTCGTCCTGGTTCACTGGTAAGACCGCTGTTCACATTCACTGTCATGTCTAACGCGATATAGCCGCGATTGGTGTTCACGCCATTTTCGGTGCTTTCCTCATAGGACTCATTTGTCCGCACGACGGTGGTTTTGCCATCAAGTTGACCGAGAAAATTGAAGATCTCGTCGGATCTATCCTTCTGCCACTTTATTTTGCCCTCTCTGGTCTCAATACCAATCTCGGTCTGCTTAACGATGGCACTACCTGGGGCTATGTCATTGCCGTCATTGCATGCGCCTTCTTCGGCAAGATCATCGCCGGTACCCTGGCTGCGCGTCTCACCAAATGTCTCTGGCGGGAAAGCCTGACTATCGGTGCCTTGATGAGTTGCAAAGGTCTTGTAGAGCTCATTGTGCTGGTAAGTTACTCGTCGCTGTCGCAGTGCGCGGCGCTAACAATTCCAGAACATTGGTCTTCAAGCCGGCATTCTCTCCAGTCGAACCTTTACCATATTTGTTGTCATGGCAGTGGTAAGTATTATCTTGTTTACTCATCAACTCACCGCTGAATAAGTTAGGTTACCACCGTGACAACCACTCCGCTCACTAGATGGCTCTACCCTGTCTGGTATCGCCAGAAGGTCGAGAAGTGGCGCCGAGGAGAGATTGACTGGGATGGAAACCCTCTCCAGACTGAAGCTCAAACTTCTGAGCATAAGATGGAAGAGGCTCTCGACAAGTCGCAAACTCATCGTCTCATTCTTCATCTTCGCCTTGACGCCCTTCCCGGACTTTTCAACCTCGTGTCGCTTCTCGGAGGATCTCGAAAGACTCCCCATGCTCTTGCAGACTCAAGCATCGAGGCCGTCGACTCCACTTCTGAGGAGAAGACTCAGCCAATTCCCAATCGCCCTCTTGAAGTTCGTGGCGTACGTCTCATGGAGCTGACAGATCGTACATCCTCAGTCATGCAGTCTGCCGAGCTTGATGAATTTGCTTCCCGCGATGCTGTCTTCTCCGCGTTCCAGACTTTCTCCCGCCTCAATGGTGTAGCTGTTGCTGGTCAAGTCTCCATCATTCCTACCAACGCTTACGCAGAGACCATTGTCAAGTATGCCGAGGAAGCCAGATCCGACTTCATGCTCATTCCCTGGAGTACCTATGGAGGTCTGGCCGAGGAGAGCTCTGGTGCCGCTGCTTTGACCGAGACCGGTAATCCCAACGACCGCTTCTTCAGCAGAACATACATCGACTACGTCGCCGCCGCTGTTGAGCGCTCAACTTGCACGACTGGTATCTTCATCAATCGTACTCCTCACAGTGATTCTTTGTCCAAGAAGCCAACGCTTACCCGAACCCGCACCGGTCTGTCAGTCCACAGCGCCCACGATGGCGCCATCATCCACAGGCCTGTCGACCAGCGCCAGAGTATTTTCGTGCCCTTCATCGGCGGCAAAGACGACCGCGCCGCTCTCCTCTTCGCCCTTCAGCTTGCTCACAATCCTCATGTCTCAATCCACGTCATCCATCTTCACTTCAACGAAGACGATCACATTACCCCCGAAGGCAAGAACATCGATAGTGTCCCCTCAGCTAGTGACTTGGATCTCCTCAACACCGCCAAGAGCAACGCCTCCGGCAAGCTCGAGGGTCGTGTCAACTTTGTCGAGATCTCTGTTGACTCAATCCGCAATCTTCCCGACCTCGCTGTCGCTCACGCTCGTGAGACCGTTGGTAAGTCTCGTCTGAGCGTTGGCGATTTGATCGTCGTTGGTCGTGCGCACTCTCTCTTCGACAATATCCTCGCTGAGGACTTTGGTGTTGAGAGGGACTTTCAGCGCACGGTTGGTGTGCTGGGTGACAGGTTTGCTAGAGCTGGAATTGATGCTGGATTGTTGGTCATTGATGACAAGCAGGGCAAGGTCTAGGCTTTGGGAATTTGGGTTGTTTCAATTGGCATTTGAGATTGAATCTTGGATGGATTATGTACGTTGGATTTATTATTGAGATATCCCATATATGACGGTGTTGGATACGATTTACGAATACATATTTTGATCTTGAGTTGCTGTTTGAGTGTATGATGTCGTGACTTTGTATGGTCTATTGATCCTTGGGTAAAGCTTAGGATCATTATCCTGAGGAGCAAGAAGACCTTGGTAACTTTAGTATAACTTAGTATAACTTATTACACAATCTTTTCTAAGCCTAGCTAAATTCTATAAACCCTGGTATACCTTAGTCTAGACTTAGTAGGCTTTAGGTCATGTGTTTTTGGCCTTTAAGAAATCTCATCCATCTTTCGCTTCTGCCCTCCAGGAGTCGACAAGACGCTCAGAACGAGAGCCCCAGTCTCCACCGCCTTTTCTGCCTTCTCAGCTGATTGAGCTACCTCACTGCGCAATGCATTCATCTCTTTTTGGAGGGTTTCCACGTCGCTCTTGGTCTTCTCTTGTTCGGTGCTCGCTCGCGCTTGAGATGCTTTGGACTCGGCGAGTTGTTTCTCGAGATTGCTGACATACTTCTTCGCCTCGTCGAGTTCTCGGTTTGTGGAGGCGAGGCTCTTCTCCAATTCGTGCATTCTAGTGGTGTCTCCTTTCAGATCATGTTGGAGATGGCTTTTGATAGCAGCTGTGAGACCGTTGACAGGTGACTCGTCGATTGTTTTCTTGATAGCCTTTGCTCGCTTCTCGATGGAATCTTCGTTGGGTGTAGTGACAGGCTTTCCGTAGAATAACTGCATCTGGGTTTCGACGGGGATGGATTTGGGATAAATGATGGCGTCGGTTGGAAACTGCACGCCCCAGAGATCTGACATGTCTTTACGGATAGATTCGAGAAACGGATGGCCGGGACCGAGCCAGACAGCCACGAAGAACCAGTCCGGGTAGTAAAGCTCCTTGTTGAAATACCCGGTCCCAATAAGTCTCAGGTATGGCGGCTGGCTGCTGACTTTGGCTCTGTCAAGAGGACCTGCGGTCCTGATAGCTACCCATGTGTCCATGACAGCCTTCTTCAGCTTGACGGCCAGTTCGAGTGGCATTGTCTTCTCAACCTCCGTGAAAGCGGCGACGATATCGTTTTGCAAGTTTCCAGAGTGTTGCATTGCATAGGCGGCTGGAATGTCGCGCTGATGCAAGTGGATGTTCCACCCGGCAACTGAGATTCTCAAGCGGGTTCTTCGCTGGAACATGTTAGAGTCAGGGGCAAAGACGAAGATGGCATGACATACTTGGACTCCATCAGAGCCATCGTGGGGAACGAACCGAATCCCGACTCCAACTGGACGTTTGTCTTGGCTGTTGGCTCGTGTTTCAGGCATCGGTGTATCCTTCTTTTGCGTGGAGGAAGTGATTGTGAAGACGAAGTTTGACCGCCTTGAAGTAATGCGCGAGTGATTGTTGGTTAAAGGATGGTAAAGATATGTTTGATGTTTGTGTTGCTTAAGATACAAGCGCGCTCATCAAAATCGGTTTGTGCAAAGGAGGAGATGGATTGACAGGCAGAAGAGTCTAGACGAAATAGTTGACACGGCATCATCCCCCCTTCAGCGCGCCGAGATCGCTCCCTTCTCTCCCCTTTCTAAAAAGCCATCTGGGCTTCTGATTCAGCAACACCAAGTCCAATCTCAGCACCTTCGAGATCCTCCTATTTATATCACACTTCCTTCTCTGTTCCTCTTTCTTTCACCCTCATCACGTTCAAAACACTTCACTTTCACGACTCTAGTCACTTGACATCACTTCTTCAACAGCTTCACTAAACACAATGTCATCCCAAGGCTCCAGCAGCTCCTCAAAGGACCCTTCCAACAAACGATCTTCCGAATTGATGATGCTCAGCTACGGCGCTTCACTCGAACACCATAAGTTCCTCGAGGACCTCAGCAGCAAGGCGTACGATCTCGGCCTCAAAGCCGGTCAAGGACAAGCCAACCTCAATCCCGACGACGAGACACAAGCCCTCATCCTCAGCCTCACCGACCGCAACGACGAGCTGGAGAAGCAAGTCAAGGACCACGCAACCGATTCGCTGCTCGATCTTGCCAAAGAAGTCCGTAAGTACAATGGCCCTACTATGTAACGCAAGATTCTAATCATAAGCTTAGGCGACGATGTCAGCGCTGCTTACCGCGCCGTGAACCATGCGACTCACGCTGATTGTCTCAAGCCCGACGACTATCGAACTTTGAGAGAGTCATGCAGTAAACTCTTGCAGCTGGAGTACAAGTGCAAGGAGCGCGTTGAGCAGATCTCACGCGGTACGGCGAAGAGACCAGGAGGTGCATTGGAGCGTGAGCGCAGCAACAAGCGCCCGTTTCGGGGTTAGGTATGGGAGGGTCGATGCACTGGGGAACTTGGGGAGTAAGAAAACATCAGACCTTCATACAAGATGTTGAGATCAGCTCAGCAAAAGGGATCCTAAACTTAGGCCGAGTTACCCAAGTCTTTGTGTCATTTAGGGTTGAGATCCTAAGTTTTCTTCCCCTAGAAGGGGGTTAAGCATGGATATGGGCAGGCGAACACTCTTGGGACGGGAACTAGATATTAGCCAAGTCCAAAAGACATTTGCATTCTCTTTGAAGCGCTTCCTTCCTTGCAGCCTCATGATGAAACGGTGTTCCAGTATCCAAAGACTCATGCAGCGCTTGAGCAGGCGAATACTCCTGGGATGGGCATAGGGAACTAGACCACTACGGCAAAAAGACATTGAGCCTAGAAAACATTTGCCTTCTTTTTGAAGTTCTCAGATTCTTGCAGTTTGGTGATGAAGGGCGTTTCGGCGTTCGAAGACTCCTGCGGCACTTGGTGGTTCTCTTCGTCTGATTCTGATGCTACAGCTGAGTCCACAGCGTCTTATTTCCGTACCATTATACCCTTATTCGAGCCATCTTGACCCAGCACCTGTCAACAGTGTCACGGTCACGTCTTCATTTGCATCCACAAATGCACCTGGAGACTAATCCCGTGTCAGCCCTCCTCACTCTTCCTTCTATCTTTTCTTCAAAACTCCTCAAAACTCTTCAAAGATTACCTATATTTCTCCAACTCGCCTAAAATCTTCGTCTTCACCTTCACAAAAGCTCATCACCATGACTCGCAACACCAAACCCAAGCGCAAATCTCTTCCCTCCTCCCCTCCCAAGCCCTCATCTCCAGTCTCGGAGTCCCTCCCCTCTTCTTCTCCTCCCAAAGCCCGATCTGCGAACTCAACCCGCCGCTCCTACAAGAACTGCCCAGTCTGCAAAGCCATGCTCGTCAATCGCAACGGCAGTCTCGCGCGTCACGTTGAACGCCATGCAAAGCTCGCCAAAATCGAGGTCCGGTCCTTTCTCCTCTTCTCTCCTCCCAGCTCTAACGTGGTATCAGGCTATGAACATCGAGATCAATCTTCCCCGAATGGACGTTCCTGACTTTGACGTCGAGCTCGCTCAGAAAATGTGGCAGTCGGTTCCTGCGAGACGTCGCGCAACCGGTGGAGTCTTTCTCGATGGACCTCTTGCTGGACAAGGTTTCTTTGAGGGAATGCCGAGCGCTTTTCTCCCGAATGGACGGGTCAAGCCAAAGTGGGCGTGGATCAAGAAGGATCTTGAAGCGAGGGTTGGACGTGGTCCTTTGAGCGCTCTCAAGAACGCGAATGCCAACGCTGGATCTGTCCTTGATAGTGAGGGTCGCATGGGGATGTAGCGGGACATTCAATTGCCTCTCTTGTATGCACTGGGCAGTGAAGAAAGGCAGAATGATGTTGTCTAAGAGGGCAAACAGGTACAATTTTGTTCCCGCGTTATTCCCGGATTTCAAGCTGTGTTCCATATTCACATCTCAGCTGCCTCTATCTTCAACAAACCTCATATATTGGAAGAATCACTCAACTTACAGTCATTCAACAGCTGAATAAGGTACAGGAACCTAAATTGTCTCATCGACTGCATAACAGCCCTTTCTATAGCAATATAAATCTTGAAACAGGGAAACATGAGAAGCGAGGGGACGAAATAGCTGGTGAGATTTGTACGTATATATTGAATCCTCCTTACAACTCGCGTCAGGCATCATGCTATCAGTATTGCGACAGGTCTGTCATGAAAATTGACGTGCGTTGCGCTTGAGCTCTGTCTCTGCATCCAAGAAGTGAAGATGTCGTTGGTGAACCCCGCTACGTACATATCTGCGCTTATCTGTTATCGCAACCCGCTGACCTTGACGACTCCGTTAAGTAATTGAACTCGGGGAGCAAGACAACATCAGACTTTAATATAATGTATCCTAAACTTATACTGAGTTTGTCTTGAAATTATCCTAAATTACGCAAGTCATCTTATCATCTAGGGTCAAGGCCCTCAGTTTTCTTCCCGCCTCTGGCTATCTATAGCGTATCAAGCACCAACTCTACTCAGAACATAACAACATGAAGGGTTTTCAGCATCTGCATCGGCGCTTGTTGTCCTGAAGACTTTGTCCAGTCGCCGGCCTGGTATCCATGAATTGACTAATTGAGCCAAAGTCAATGAAGCTTTGACAGCGTTTACATGAAATATGTGAAGCGAGAACAAAGGCTCAATTGAATCGTTTGTTGACGGTACAAGTGATCTCAAGTGCAACCATTACGTACAAATACAGCTCAAAGACCAAACAGATTTATTCACGTCAAGACACTCGAATAGTAAAGTCATGGAATATGCATTGACATTGCTCAAACAGGCATCTAATCATAGACTATGGTGGTATCTCAACAACTAAATTTATAGCAACTCTTGCAAGTGGGAGGTAGTCACATCTTCTCAATGTCCCTAGGAGCAGCGGGCTCCTCATGCTCCTCCGAAATCTTGTTCTCCAGAGCGTTAGGCTGGTAAGCGCCCTTGTACTCAGAAGCCTTGAGCATGTTCCACTTGTCCTCCTCAGCATCGAGATGCTTGAAGTTGAACCAGAAGGCAACACCACCGACGAATGCGATGACGGCAACAACGACGTAGTTCCAGACGAGGAGAGGGTCGCCGGAGAGAGGCGTGAAGGCCTGGCCGATGGCGGAGGCGAATGCGGACATGAAGAGGTTGACAGACATGACGAGGGACTTCATATTATCGGGAGCCTTGGAGTAGGCGTACTCGTAGGATGTGACATTGGCGAAGATCTCACCGAGACCGATCAGGATGTAAGGTAGGCACTGAGCCCAAACGTTGATGTCGGCGGGTGCACAATCTGGGGTATTGGCATACTTGCCGCAAGGGCTCTTTTTATAAATGAAATCTTGCATGACAGCCGATGCAACCATGGCGAGGGACGAGATGATGAAACCGGTTGTCATACGCTTGATGGGGGTGAAGGAGATACCCATCTTGCGGAGACCAGGGTAAAGAAGGTGATCAATGAGAGGGACCATGATGACAATAGAAATGGGGTTCAGGTTCTGAATGACATCATTGGGAACACCGTTGAGTTGCATGGTGGAGGCCTGAGTGGTGAGGTTACCAGTCATCTGGTTGTAAGCCAGATGGAAGACGGGCAGGTAAAGGAAGACCTTGCAGGCCATCAGACCACGACGAACCTCGTCGACCCAGGCATCATCGTAAGTCATCCAAGCAGGGCGCTGGTCGACGGGAATCTGAGAGGGCTTGGCGTGCTCCCAGTTGAAGCTGAAGAAGGAGCTGCGCTTGCGGACGTAGAAGAACATGCGCAAGAACTTGGAGAGGACGGAACCAGTAGGAGGCTTGAGCTTGTACTTCTTCTTGTTGAGGGCGAGGACGATGGGGGCGACAAGGAAGAAGATGGTGGGGATGAAGAAGGCGAGCCAGAAAGAGTGATACTTCTCAACGTAGACCATTGCGATCTGACCGCAGACGGAGCCCATGTTGATAGCGAGGTAGAAGTAAAGGAAGACACGGGTGTTGGTCACGGCGGGATCAACAATGACACGCTCGCCATTGCGTACCTCGACGCGCATCCTCGTGTCCTCATTCTGATCAGCGAGGAGAGGAGAGACGTTGGCCTTGAAGAAACCGGTTCCGACACAGAGAACAAGGAGGCCGATGATGAAGGCACCGAAAGCGGGATCCTTGCGGACAATGACACTGGGAGAAGAAGCAGCAACAAGGATGACGTGAGCGCATGTAGAGATGGCGATGGCGATGTGAAGAGTGAGGAAACGGCCGAGCTTGGCATCTGCAATATAGGCACTTTGAGACACGTTAGCAACAGACAGACAATGAACGACGTAAAGAACGAGACTTACCCAACGAGAGGCATGAGATAGGCAAAGAACTGGTTGAACAGAGAAATACCCTGCGCAGCCTTGGGTCCCATACCAAGCGCACCAGCCTGAGCCTGAGGATCGTTGGGGTCAACGGGCGCACCCGTGTTCGAACCATCTGGCAGCGGCTTCGCGACGAAGTTTGTGTACAGGACCGCAGAGCCGTAGTACGAGAAGCGCTCGCAGGCCTCTACGAAGGCGATGGTGTACATAGCCCACTTGATCTTTCCGGAGACGCGGCGCAGCGTGCGCAACTCCTCCTCGGTGGGGAGCTCATCGTCCGAGTCGGAGACGGAGCGCTGGCGCGTCACGTCGATGGAGCCCTTGCCGACGACCTGGGGGATGCCGTGCGTCTCTGGGTAGGCGAGACCCGAGTTGGCAATGGCGTCTGTGTCGAGGTGACCTGCGCTGGTCATTTTGACGATTCTTCTGTCAAAAAGAGAGAGAGAGAAGAGGGTTGAGAGAGGGATGAGAGAAGACCTGGCTCTGAGGCGGGGGGGGATGTGAAGGATAATTATACATGAGACGATTTATCTACGGAAGGACCCAGCAGGCAAGCACTCCATTATGGGTCCCCCTTGATTGCGACCTTCTCAAAAGCGCACAAGTTGACGATCCCAGCTTGATACAGAAAACCCCAGAGTCGCAGGTCAAAGTAACCTTACAGAACAGAGTTGTTTAGTGGAGACCGACCTTATCTGCCCGCGGGACCAATGAGGGCAGGACATTTCCAACGACAAAAGTTCCTCGAGGGGGTTAGGCCACATGCGGGGATTGGCCCGAGCACTGATCGGTCCTTTTGCCATGATACCCAAAGGGGAAGGTCGACATTCTCGTAACGTCGGCCGAAGGAAGTGGATGTTTGCGCTTCTGTCTTTTGTTCTCGAACATTTGAGATTGCAGCTATCGTATCTGTTTGACCCAGAGAAGTGGTTTGCCATCAGGGAAGAACCTGGTCAGAAATGTCTAGAATTGCAACCGTGACATTAAACAATGCTTTTAAGTACAGTATAGTGTTGAAGTGCCTCGGCTTGGACGTCGGATCTGGGCGTCTTCCGGCTCCGAATATTATATTACGTCTTGGCTGTGATTGGGGCCGAGCCACCAGCTCCCGAAACTGTGGCGTGGCGCCTTCAGCTGCCAACACGCCAAGAGCGCTGAAGGCAATTCGCCTGGCTTGGCTTTACGGTTGGATGTTGGTAATTGCCATTAACAAGATCGACGTCGCCTCTCCCTCTTGCAAAGGGAGAGAGCGTTGAGTGGTGGCTTGAACGTGTCATCAGGGGTCTTGGCGGTGACATTGAAGTGGAGAGCGTCGCGTGCTTGACGATGACTTTCACCTCTTCACGATCGAATTGAAGCAAGATATGGGACTCATTCGCATGTCTCATATGCCCATATCTGGGTCACTAATCTCTTATCATTAAAATCCTTCTCTAGTACTCCAAAGTTGCCTGATCTTAGCACATCATTCCAACATCTTCCGCTTCAACCTTAAAGTTCATGTAACGGTAACCTTCCTAAAGCGGTTAAACAGGTTACAGCTTCGGGAATACAGTGTCCACTATTCCCGCCCAGCTAAACGAATTTTCACTGCCGCCAGTTGAGATCAAGTGAAGATAGTGGCAATCTGTTAATTACACGTTGAATGATACTGCGCACGATGCTACCCTGCTCAGAAACTGCATGCAGAGATATCACCTGTCAACGTCCCCAGTCCCCACTGAATTAACATTAACATTTTAAACATCAGACGCACGCGCTCCATGTCAAAACCTCGTAAAACGGATCTCGTTACCTCACAGATTCAACACCCAGCTTCCCCTTTTGGCTCTTCTCCAGATAAGCTTGCAAACAAGGTTCTTTCTTCGCGGGGGGACTCTATTTATTATGTAAGAGACCAAATCTGACATTACCCAACTGTTTTCTTTACTAACATTCCTTCATCTGCTTCGCGCGTTTAATCAACCTGCCAAGAAAAGACCTACACGCGCGTGGCGTCGGAACTTTTGACGCTGCTCAGTGACCCCACGGCCTTTTGGAACCCGCCAAGATATCTTGCCCCCTGTAATTGCAGACCCAGCCAGAAGTTCCCAGTCTAGCCAGTGCAGAGGACCCTTTGCTTAGCGCCTCGGACTCCCTTGCTTCGCTTCCCCACTTCAGTTTTCCCCAATGGAGTTTCTCCAATTTATCGAGTAATGAAAGCGTCTTCCCCCAGATTCTTTTTTGGGGTTTGGGTCATGGTGCAAGATACAGTTGAGATATCGTGCTTGACACCTTGTTATTATCTCGTAATTGAGATGTGAAAGGCGGGTTAATTGCTAGTGCAGAGCCGCATGTCGTTCGTTGTCTGGGCCAAGACGGGTACGATAGGCCATTTTCTCGGCGCCGAGGTGATAGTTCTCCGCTTAGAATCGCACGCAAAGTCACTTGGCGTTCGGGCCTCGGATTTAAATATCATGATGCATTTCTTGGCCGTCATCTTGGCGCTATCAATCGCGAGTGCTACTGAATAGGCAGGTCTGTAGTAACTCTCAGACTTGTCTTACAATCAAGTACGGATAAAGAATGCTCATTACACATGTCAGCATCACTCAATCCCCGCCGCGTGTCTCCATCCAGGAACTGCTCAGCCCCTGGTCTACCTTTATCCCAAGGTGGAATGACCCGCTCAAGGCCCTGGCAAAGAGCTTGCAACGGTCGGCCGCGATTTGCTGCATCATGCTCGGACTGAGCGCGTGATAAGCGGGCTCTAGAATGGGAGATCGACGACGTATGCCTTATCGCGGATGCCAGGTTGCATTTCCTAGCCCTACCGCATGGTATGATTCTGGCCATCACCGAGCTTTACTTTTCTCGATCTGGTGCTGAAGATCTGGATTAGCCTATTGCAGCTTGCCACTTATCTTTTACATTGCCCTATCGCGATCGATGCATGTTGATGGATTTTATGGGTGCGTCTGGACTTGCATGGAGGGAGATCCTGCAAGCACGGAATTCCGATGCTTTATTACGGACTACAAGACTTCTAACCGCAGGAGTCGAGTGTTGGCGTGCTTCTCTTGATAAAAAAGGGAAACAGAGTACTTGTTATGTATGTCTCTGATGGATATAGATCGCTGCGTCGTTGGTACTATGCTAGTCTTGTCGCTGCTGGTAGGCTGCCGTTCGTCAAATCTGAGCAAGCCCATCGCCTTCCATATCGTTGAGCGTTGTCAATACAATGGCTGGGACAAGGTTGCTGACGGATGAAGGCGCTCTAACTGGTGCGTCTAAGCCCTGTAACTTACAGATAGTCTTTATCCCCGCGCGATACCAGACTGATTGCCAACTCAAGACGATTTCCCTAGAAAGACCAACCGTTCTAAAATTAGGACTTGCATTTACGACCATTCGCCTAGATACCGAACTGGCCTATAAAATACATATCAATGGCGACCCCGGGAATGACTTGGGCGTTGATGGCCGATAAATACCGAGATCGAGGATATGACACTGGAGGCTGCTAAGCTTTGAGAGGCTAGGTTCAACGTTGCAGCAGTACTGAGAGATCAAAGAAAGGCTGTAGCGTAAAAACACGTTCTGCATGTCCGCAATTGCCCCCGTATCCGAAGACAATTCCTTGTCTACTGGCGAAACAAAAAGGCTCGTGACACCTCAAGAGATCCTCACATATCAGCACAGTAGAAGACACCTCACCCCGGGGTATAATCCGCCTAGGAGAGATCAACTTTTCAGCAAGAAGTGGGAGCAAGAAAGAGGCTTCATCTAAGTCTACAGATGGCGGCATCGTCTCCACGCTCATGCATAATGAAGCCATTCGGTTCAAGGGCTATAGTCATTTGTTCGGCAACTTTATACGTAGCCCATCTCACTCATGCTGCGGCTGATCGTCGACAAACATTCTTCTGATACAGTCACAACCATGCAGGAGGAACAAGTCGTGACGATCTTCTGTATACGTGAAAACATAGTGACTATACGGAGTATGTTGATATATCGGCAGCGCTTGAGAAATATACCCTGCAATAGTGCCAGCCTTATGCGTTCTTTGCGCCCTTCGATGGAATAATAGCCATTGCTAATGCTAGACAAACGCAACGTAAGGTTTGCGGTATATAGACTGAACAGTAAGTGGCGAGAACAATCCGACTTTGACATCCTCGCACCATCGCCATACACGACATCATTTATATAGCTCCCCCAAGAATGCACATCTCAAATCAATTAAACTCACGATCAAATTCCGCGACAGGTACCCACTTGTAGAGCTCTAGCGCGGATCATCAGCGGGCGTAGCGCGGAGCATCTGATCCAAGGTTTCTATTGTCGCCAACGCCACATTCGTCTCAACCCAGACAATAGAGGAATGTACACCGTTTTCGTCACACCCGAGGCCGACGATCAATTAAATCGACATCATAGAGATCTAAGTTACACTGGACTTCCGACAAGCGCAGATTAGGGCGTGGTTTCGTTTTCTTCGAAAGACTAGAGCTAGACCACTGCTGGCATTGTTGAAGATATACAGATCTCAGATCAGATCATCTTCCCAAGCGCCCGCATGTACCCCCCATAAAGCTATTGCCAGATCGTCAAAATGCTTATTCCAATTCCCTCGACGAAATAGCGCCTTATGAGCAAACTGGCTGAAATCTACCCAATCGCATGTGCACGAACCAAGCCACGTCAACGAAATAGGGTTAAGGCCGTACGAGAAACCATGAGAGATATCGCTTGTGCCGACTCCAGGATTGCTATCCGGTCCCCTGGGTCTGGTTGGAATGCTGAGAGTCTGTATGAATAGCATTGGCATTTCGCCATCTCGAGTCTAGAAGTGCCGCTTTGGGAATGAACCTGTACGCTGTGTTTGTATTTATTCTGCGTGGCTTGAAAGTAAATCTGTTGGTTCTGCTTTTTTTTTGTTCATCGCGAAAATCATCTGAGTGGTTACTTTTCTCCCTCGCTGACTGCGACTGAACTGTCAGGTTTATAAGTTACAGCGCATACTCCCAGAGAGAAACTCGTCATGGCGATCAAGGGGGAAGGCCCCTGGGTCATTGGGGCAATGTGGGCTTTGACGGTTGTTGCGTTTGTCTTTGTTGTGCTGAGGGCGTATACGAGAATCTTTGTCGTCAAGTCATTCGGCATCGACGACCATGTTTATAACCTAGCCTGGGTAAGCTACGACACGATACGACTTGAACTCTGCTGATGAGCAGTAGATATTCCTCCTCCTCGATACCGTATTCACAACCGTCGCAGTCAACTACGGCGTCGGCCAAGATATGGACGATGTCATCCAGAACAACCCCTCCGACCTAGCCCCTGCGCTCATCTTCGAAGCAGTCAGCCAAAGTTTTGCGATAGTAGGAATGAGTTTGGCGAAATGGTCACTTGGCTTGTTTCTGCTTCGACTTGTGAAGCAGCAATGGCACAAGGTGGCTATTTGGATATCCATGGCTAGTTTGATGTGCGCCTCTATCACTGTCTGCTTTGTGTACTGGCTCCAGTGCACCCCGCCGAATTATCTCTGGGATAGGACTATACCTGGTGGGCGATGTACGGTGGACACGGCTCCTGCGTCCATGTTGCTCTGCAGTGAGTACTCAATGTGAGCGTGCGTGGATAGAACTAACGTGAGCAGTTCTTTGTGTCGTGGTGGACTTTTTTCTTGCTGGCTTCCCTTGGTTATTCATCTGGGGCTTGCAGATGAAGATGAAAGAGAAAATTATCATCCTCAGCAGTCTTAGTCTCGGCGTCATGTATGAACAGCACCCATCGTGTCTTGAAACCGAGCTAATGAGCCTGTAGTGCTGGAGTGTTTGGAATCAAGAGAACCCTCGAGGTACCAAAACTAAAGAGCCCCAATCATACCAGTATGTCTTCCTTGAGGTATACAGATCATGACTAACATCCATCAGAGGACCCAGTCGGCCTAATTGTCTGGTCCGCTGCCGAAATGACCGTAACGATGATATGCATCGGCATTCCCGTCTGCAGACCTCTTTACAAGAAGTATTTCAGCAAATGGAGTTCTCGCAACAGCAGCAAGTATCAGCAGAACTCTGGTGCATCCTTTCCTCTGCAGACCATTGGTGGAAGTACAAAGTATCCAGCCCAAGTACACAAAAAGGACAGCACGTCTGAAGCTTCTGTGCAAGAGTATGAGCGAAGGGGCAATAGAAGTTCATATAACAAGCATAAGGTGTTTGCGAAAGGGGCAGAGAGGGGATATGGTGAGAATCAGAGTGAGGAGGAGATTCTGGGGCCTGACTTTCGGAGGAGTCAACGGCAGGACATTGAGGGACAATATTATTAATACTGGCTAGTGTATTATATATACGGCAAAGGAATAAAATGCAAGTAGTGCATAAGGACAAATAATAGTAGTATATATACAATTAATACATAAAATGGTAAAAGAATTTAACAGCAAAAATGGCAAAAGGAGACTCCGGTACAGGGAATCGAACCCTGGGCTCCGCGGTACTGATCCCTCAGAATATGAGAGCGCGAAATGTTAGCCACTACACCATACCGGATGTTATTAGAGTTTTACCTTCTTAGTGAGTAACATATAGGGTGCAATCAAGACAACAAGCTATTTGTTTCTCGCCAAACCCAGGGCCAGATTGTCGCTCTGCGAGCCTTGACGATGCTGACGCTGCGTTGCAATTTTGGACAATTATGGTGGGTTTTGGCTGCATTTAGCAGGTATATGTTTTACATCGCTGTCTCTTCATTTGAAACAGTTAGGAATCAGGTTCCACTACACGATGCTTGAATCCACGGAAACGAAGGCTGTCGCCAACCAGATGACTTTTCGTTGTCATGCCCAGACGAACCTAGTCACGATTTGTCTCTGTTTACATGCCAATAAGGTTATGTCCCAATAAATTTGTTTATTAAAAGCGATATTCTGTCCAGCATGAGTCAATCCAGAGACGGTATAGGTTAATTATTAAAAGCATCGCATGCCTGGATAAGTGCTGTGCTGGCTCAATTAACCCTTCAGGGCTTATCTCTAGGGTACGCGACGTCATTGATTAGCATCCACGCAAGCGTCTTTAATCGGGCAAGGTGCACGTCGAGTGGATAGCTGATGGAAATAAATCCGCTACGGCCCGGGATCCTGGGGAAATCTATCCGTACAAATCCATTAATTATCATGTGCAGTATGACTCGAATTGTTTTGAAGGGAGGACTCATTCCAGCAATATTAAAAGAGTCAGCCTGAAACTGCGCAGTCTGTTTCACTACGCCGCTGATCACGATCTTCGGGCCTTTCAATTAGATGCCCGGATCAAAACAACTTGGATCAATCCGGGATCAATCAAGAGTGAATTCCCCGTGAAAGTCATGCGATAAAAGTTTTCGCGCGAGAATCAGCGTCGTAATTGCCCGAGAAATATTCGAGATATTGAGTAAAAAGGAATAACAATCAGGGACAGAAAAAAGAAAACCCCGGCTTCCAGGCTCGTGTCAGCACTGCCCTTGGGTCAATGCTCATTTCCCGGCACACTCATTCCAACAATCGAGATCCTTTCGTTCCTCCAAGAATCACCTGCGAGCCTCGCTTTCTCAAGTCAACAAAACAAATCATTAAGGATGTCGCTGTCAGTTCAAGTCGCCCATTCCAAGCAAGACAAATCCCCCCCTTGGGCATTGAAACCCAACGCGCGGAAGCCATGGCAATTCACTGGGATACCCTGAGATTTTAAGATTGGCAGGTCAGGTACACAGACCATCCTATTGGCAGAATCCTTGGAACCCCCTGTAGAAATGGCCAAGTTGGGCACTGTTTGGGTTGTGCCGTAGACGCAGGGACCAAAGGGCAAAAAAAAACACACAGAGCACAGCCGATTAATATTATTATATCTAGGGGACTGCACAGGCAGAAGGAAGAAGGGGATCTGTATCTCATTCCTTTTGAACGCAGCGGGCGAAGTCTCTAGTCGCTTTTGTGAGAGAAAGCAACCTGTGCAGACCATGGCGCAAAGACTAAGCTTCGCCCAGCTTGAACAAGCTGCACTTCACATCATCCGTCTCATCGCCGACATTCCCGGCCTGGAGAACACCAAACTCGCCGTCATTGGCGATCTGGCTGTCGCAAAGTATCTCTCGCGCCAGAACCGCATAGCAGTACGTCTCCCCTCAATCGCGACCACTCTTGCGCACCACCAGCTAACACTGAACGTCACAGAGCATCGACCTGGTCATCAGCAAATCCTCCTCCCCCGGCCGCGTCAAGAAAGAAATCGTCGGCCATCCGATCAGTCCCCTCGTCGAAAAGTCCGGCACCGTTCTGTACCGCCACACAAGCGGCTGGGAGATCGAAGTCAAGCTCATCCCCGACTGGCTGAGCCCATACCTCCCCGACTCAGCGAAGCGCGTCCGCGACGTCACCAACGAAGCGACCCTCCCCTACACGTCGCTGGAGGACCTCATCATCTTCAAGATGGACGCCTGCGGTCTACACGAGAACGACAACAGCAAGCGACGCGATGCCTGCGACGCAGCCGCCCTGCTGGAGCTGGCCTCCGAACACGGTGCCCTGCGCCTCGACGAGGACAAGACAGAGCGTGCGGAGGAGGCGCTGGGCGATATGGTTGAGTTCTCTGATGAGAAGGACAAGGGCTGGTGGCAGCGCTGTCTGGGCATGGTGAACGATAAGCCGCGCACGCCGCAGGAGATCCTCTCCGACATCGCCGAGCGTCCCCAGACAGCATCATCGCGCTCATCAATCCACTCGTCCATCTCGCGCGCTTCATCCTACGCCAGCACGACATCCACGCACTCATCTACATCCTCCATCTCCTCGACCGCTACGTGCGACGACAAGTGCCCCAAGTCACCGGCCGAGAAGAACGGACGCCCTCGCAAGATGAGCGTCACCAAGAAGACGTCGCGTCACAAGCGGCACACGTCTATTGGCGCGTCTACATCCGTCAGCGCTCTCGACGCGCACATGCACCGCCTTGAGCTCGATCGCCCTGCGTCGCCGGGCATTGCTCTCACGAACCGTCTCTAATTTCCTTCTTGTTCCTTCTCTTTCACTGTGTTAGCGTTTTGATCTGTAAGCTTGGCTACTTGTACATCATAGGATACCCTCGATTATTTGTGGTTTAGCGTGTATTTTACTATGTACGAATTGGCGGGATATGTAATTGCAAAAGTTTGGGCCCGGATTTAAAAGTTTTGGAGTTTCGATCGCAAAATGATGGGGGTTTCAATTCATGTACATGTTTGGTGGGTTAATTGGATGTGTTTAGACCTTCTTTACTCTAGATTTTCTTTGTCAGTTAATTGCAAGCGATTTGTCTTATTTTTGTTGCCTCTTCTGATGTGTAGTGGTGATGCGATCGTGAGGATTGACTACCTCTTGCTCTAGTGATGGCTCGTTTTGGTGATTCACCACGTGCTTGCATAACTGTTGCTGTGACGTCGCAGACCAATTACTTCCGCTAAATATTTGTTGATCAAATGATTGTTATTATTTATTCATTTGCATTGACTCTAACGGATTTCCATCCCAACTGTGTTTGTTGTTGGTATCCGACAAGTAAAGTTGACTCATCGTCGAGTCATAGCGTAGTGACCATGTTAAGACAAAACATCACCAGCCAACAACCATTACCTTGCGGAGGAGGAGCATACACGTGCCTGTTCCGAATAATATAGCGACAGCGTGCAAGAACATGATTGCCCGTAAATTGACATTTGTTTCTCTCCCTTGGGTCCCTTGGCTACTCAATCCAATACCAGCACCATGTGCTTTCACCACTGTCGCCGGGCGTAACCAGCCACCTCGGCACGACACGACGCGGCCTGTGCATTCAAGGAGGCAGCCATAGCTAAAACCTTGACACATGAACCTGTCGCTGTCGCATCCTAACGCAGGAAACTTGGATCTTGTTTTAATTAAATACATGCCGAAATCCACTCCCGAAAAGCTTGTGACTTGGGGATCCTTGCCTGGAAATAACAGACCGAGGTCGCGTCGATGAGCTTTTGGGCTGGTCGGGCCGCATGCTCGCCTGAAATATGGAGATCCGGCTTCAAGGGTTTCTGATGGGTTATTACCGACCTAAATGACAAGGCGATTGTTGGTTCATTACTTCGTAGGTAAAACAAGATGGCGCTAGAAAGTATTACTGGAAGTTCAACCAAGAGGTCGATTCAGTCATATTGCATACGCATAGATACACACTCCCTTCAATTAGCGTAAGACGGGCTTCAAGTCGGCATCAGTCTATTGCGTCGATGACTCCGGGAATAGGCCGGAGATATATGGCCCGGCAACGGATTAACCTAAACCGCTCCATTGGACAAGTCCGCCCCGGGAGAAAAGAAGAATTAATCTGTCTTAGATATTTTATCTAAGAATAATAAAATAAAATAAAAATATAAAAATTAAGAAGAAATTATTATAAAATTAACAAATATTAAAGTAATAAAGAAATTAGTAAAATTAGTAAAGATTGGTCAATTCTTCCGAGCCCTGGTGATCCGCGTTTAACTGGGTGTCCCGGTTAAGTAGAAAACCACACTACGCTCAATTGGGAACACTCAGAGAACGCCAACTCGACGCGACAGACGAGAACACAGATACGATACACGAACATGTCGACTTGCCTTGAATACAGAACGTGAGCATAATAAAAATATGAGAAACATTAAGTGGAATGGGATGTATTGATGTCTTCAATTGAGTACGCTGAGGATCCCTCCCATTCATTCCTTGCAACCTCTATCATCTCTGAAGATATCGCCCCGTTTCCCATTCTACGTCCAGTGACCCGATCTCCCGAACCAGTACCCTTTAAACAGCCTGAGGAGTGCAATGCATGTGCCGTGTCTGGTAGTTGCCGCCACTACTTTGTTCGCTGACGCTTGCCACCACGTCCAGCCCGGCCTCCAGAGTCGCTGGCTCGCTTGGCAGATAGAGACGAAGCGATGGGAGTTTGGTGGTCCCCATCGTCACCGTCTTCAGATTTGATGATGCAACCCTCATCGCTCTGAAGACTCTGTTGATCATCCACGAAAAGAGAACTTTCCTCACGGCTGCTCTGCTTGGTAGTGTCCCCACCGCTGGGAGAGGCTGGGGCTCCGGTTTGGTTGGTACGCTCTTTAGGGTTGTTGGATGAGATGACTTTAGAGGACTTTCCATAAGATTTGTTGAGGAGAGCGCCGCCTTCGTCGTCAGGTACAGGGCCCCAGTCTGGTTCATTCTCGACTACGAGGCCGTCGTCGACAAAGAGGTCGACATTGTTTCTGTACTCAGCGAGTTCCTCCAACATTTCGTTGAGGCAATCTGCTAGAAGAGTTTTGTCGGGATTGCGCTTCCTTTCCTTTAGTTCTTGTACAAGAAACATCAGTTTGTGTGCCACCGATCCGGTATGCTTTCCTGCGTACATGTTTAGTTCGAGTAGCCAGGAAGAGGGGGGGTTGGAATAACATACGGGCAAGGCCGAGCATGTCAATATGACGCTGGAGATCTCGAGACAACTGCTGGATCTGAGAGTCACTTTTGTTCCGGTGTTCGTCGATGCAGCTACGGGCATGAGTTTCAGCCGCGGCAACTCGAGCGGCTGCATCCCTCTTCATCTTTTCAACGGTCTGTGTAACAGTGTTGACCATATGCACGTTGCGAGCCTCAAGATTAGTAGTGTAGCGAGCGACATGAGCCTCGGCATCGACCCTGGCCCGAGTAGCACCAGCCTCTGAGGCCTTGAGACGAGCTTCGAGATGAGCGACACGACCATTCGCGGCTTCAAGCTGTGTCTTGAGTTCAGCGATGATGGGACCGGATTGCGCAAGGGCTTTGTCTTCTGTGAATTGGCCACTGCGGTTCACCATATCTACGACAATACTGCAGATACGCTTCATATTCTGCTCGAAGGCAGAGAGATAGACTTCAGAAGATTCAAGGGAGGCGCCCCTGTTGTTGGAAGCCATGATGATGTCGGCCTCTGGCTGAGGAGTTGTAACTCTGTGCGGAGTGTCCCGTTGTGCGGTCGCACGATGTTTCTACGAACAAGTATCAGTGAGCCGACAATGATGAAAGGATGACGAGAAACCTGTGAAATTAACGAACCTGGTTGTCTTTCTGGATCGCCTGTGAAGCGAGATGTGAGAGGTGACAATGATGTAAAGTGGAGGTGTTGAGATCCAAGCCAAAATGTGGGAGGAGTAGGAATTCGCTACATTGAGAAGCTTATGCGGTGTAATATGAGGGGCGTCTGCTCAGATGAAAATCCTCATACATTTGGCTGTAGAAATCTTTTGAAACAAGACGTCAGCCTCGCCGGTATGCCTCTCATTCACTTGACCTACAAGGCCGACTAAAGGTGGGACTCTAAAGCACAGGCCTATCTCAAGGCAGCACTATATGCCGCATTTGAGCTTCAAAGCTGTTTTTAATCCCTTTACTGGGTATTTACGGAATATTTCCCAAGCCAGTGCCGACCTCAATGCTACCAAAGCTTAGTTAATAGTTTATCAACTCTTCAAAACGAGGTTCTCGACAAGTCTTCTCCGATATTAAACGAGCTCAATCCCAGATGTTCCAGAACAGAGACTCCAAGCCAAGTGGCTGAAGATGACTCCCTGAGCCATATTCCAGTTGCTGCAATGAAGCAGTTGCGCGATAGAGGCTACTCATTGCATGGCGAGTAACTTGCACTATTGGCAGATTCTACTATCAGTGGGACATCACTGATGTCATGTTGATGACTTCTGAGAGAACATGACGTTGTGAAAAGAAAATGAAGAACCTTGAAACTGCCAGAAAGAAAGAGTGGCCTTACGGGACAGAGTCTATTACCCCCAACGCTGATCTCGCAGTCAAGGGGTTCAGATCCCGTTCAAAACACGGCACCCAATAAGGTGAGTCCCTTTGCGACTTGTCCCATCTTCAATTGCCCAATCAAACACACGCCAAAGCGGATGGTCCCGCCCAATAGCCCCAAAATCTGACTGTAACCAAGCATGGATGAGGCACGGAAATAATGCTGATGCTGAGATAAAGACTAGTGAACCGTGTCAGACAGACGTCGTAGTCCAAACAGTAGCGCAATGATGATTAGCCCGTCAAACTTAAAAGGCAGCCGGTTACTAGATACCATATTGCTCCCCTCCACGACATCACTCCATCACAACTATATCTCACTTCATCCTTCAACATGTCTGCTTCTCTTATTCTAGTCACAGTCATTTTGGCATCACTATCCTTTCTCCTCGCCAAGCACATATCAGGATCTAAGAAACCCCCCTTGCCACCTGGTCCCAAAGGTATACCACTCTTGGGCAATGTCCGCGATCTCCCACCACCCGGGACCCTAGAATGGCCTCACTGGCAGAGCCACAAAGAGAAATACGGTCCGATAACTTCAGTTACTGTGCTCGGACAGCGCTTTGTCATTCTGCATGATAAACAGGTCATTATGGATCTTCTTGAGACTCGAGCGATGAAGAGTGCTTCACGGCCCAAGCTGGTCTTTGCTGGGGATATGTAATGACAGACATCTCCAATTGCATCTTTCTTATGCTGACGATCTGTAGCGTCGGGTACGATGGTGTCATGGGCCTGATGCCGTACAATCGAAACTTTCGAATGCATCGCAAACTCACAGCCACCCAAGTCAGCCCCAAATCCATCACCCGCTTCGAGACCATTCAAGAACTAGAGATCCTCAGACTGTTGAAGAGACTCCATCAAGATCCCAGCAGTCAGAATCTTCCAGACCATTTGAACCAGTACGTCTTCCTCCCATCTCCCAAAGTAGATACTCACAAGGCGGCAGAGTATCCGGCTCAATCATGCTCCGCATCCTATACAACTACGAAACGGACCCCGACAGAAGCGAGCACATCGTCACCATGGCTAATCTCGTGATGGAAGAGTTTTCTCAAGCTACAGCTCCAGGTGCATGGATGGTAGACTTCATTTCATGGCTTCGATATATTCCGGAGTGGATGCCCGGCGCTGGGTTCAAGAAGACTGCTAAGCTCTTCAGGCAGCATCTCCTGCAGAACGTCCAAGATCCTTACCAATACGTGAGAGATCAGATGACCAGTGGTAAGGACGATGTTTCCTACGTCGCTGGTCTCATCAAGGACGTTCACCGTAAGATTGATCCTGAGGAAGAGAGTGTCATCGCATGGACTGCCGCGTCGATGATGAACGCAGGGACCGACACCACCGGCGCAACACTTCTCGCCTTCTTCGCAGCCATGCTTCTCTACCCCAATGCCCAAAAGAAAGCCCAAGAAGAAATCTCTCGCGTCACCGGAGATTCACGCCTCCCCTCCTTCACCGACAAGCCAAACCTTCCATACATCACCGCCATAGCTCAAGAAGTACTCCGCTGGCATACCCTCGCCCCAATAGGTTTCCCGCACATGACGACAGAAGATGATACATACCGCGGGTACTTCATCCCCAAGAACACTCTTCTCTTCCCAGCGGTAGCATCTCTCACGCACGATCCTGAGGTCTACCATGATCCAATGGAGTTCAAGCCAGAACGGTATTTTGAGCCGTTTAATGAGCCTTCACCGTCGGATCTTGTGTTTGGGTTTGGGAGAAGAGCGTGTCCGGGGCGTTGGATCGCTGAGCAGACTTTGTTCTTGAGTATTGCGCAGACATTGGCGGTTTTTGAGATTAAGAAAGAGTTGGATAGGGAGGGCGAGGAGATTAAGGTTGGCTATGAGCAGTTGCCGGGCGTTATTTCTCGTGTCAAATCTTTTCCGTGTAGGATTGTAGTTAGGAGTGAGGAATGCAGAAAGTTTGTAGAGTAGACTGCCCGAGTTTCATTGAGATCCATAGTAAAAATGTGTAGAATGTTCATGACACTTCAAAACCCCCCTCTCAATCCTGGCTTCGCGTACGATACTTGAAGAGAATGAACAGAACGCAACCCGTCTAATTGATGTAGATATACCTTCTCGTGTTCTAGCTTAGAGGTGAACTAGCCCTGTACATGATACAGACCAACTCTCATATGCCCGTTTCCCCCTCTATTAGCCCTGAGATAATACGGCACAAAAACGCCCTCCTTCTCATCACCAAAACCCGATCCATCACCTCCAACAACAAAACCAGGTGTCGACACATCCTCATCCAACTTCCCACTGCGTCGCCAGCATGAGGTCCTCAACGCAATATACTCTTCATCCGTCCCACTAATACACAGCCTCTCTTCCTTGACCGCACTGCCCGCCTTGAGTCCAACGTCCTTGAAGTGATTTCCTTCCCACGTGTTGTCTGCATCCTCGATACAGTACACCAGTGGTCCTCGAGCAAGTGTCAGAGTGTGCTGGTTGGTATAGGGATGCGGAGCGATGTATCGAGGCGTGAAGTTGCCAATTGTCAGTGAGAAGACAGGATGAGAGGCCGTGTAAGCTGGATCGAGCGTGAGATAGCCTTTGTGCAAATGGAAACTACCATCGCTAGGCTTCGGATCAAGGGTATACTGATTCTGAGACCAGCCCGGAATCCTGAGTCGTATCGTGGTGTTGACCGACGCAGGGCTCGTAAGTCGAAACTTGACGAGTCCATCCCATGGCCAATCCGTCTCTTGCCGAAGAACAACCTCTCCCTCCCCAGCCCCAAACTTCAACTCCGCATTCGTGTACAAATGCACATTCACAAAAGCCTCCTTCTCCTTCTCCTCTCCAAAGTCCCAAAGATATCCCCCCAACGATCCGTACAAACGCGTCACGTTGGGCGGACAGCACGCGCACCAGAACCACTCCTCCCTCACACTCTTATCAGTCTCCGAACTCCCCAGCTGATTGACATACGTAAACGCCTTTCCATCAAGACTCATCGCCGTCATGACATTGTTATACAAACAAAGTTCCATGACATCTGCAAACTTTGCGTCAAGCTCGATATGCAGGAGTCGCTCGGCTAGCATCATGACTGCGATGGAGGCACAGGTCTCCGCGTAGCATCCGCCTTCATCGGTGGATTGAGGGAGGAAATAATCACGTCCAAAACCTTCCCATTGCTTGATGGCGCCGATGCCACCGGTGAGGTACATCTTTTTGGTTACCATGTTGTCCCAGAGGCGGTAGACAGCGTCTTTCCAGCTTGATGAGGTCGTGAGTGATTGAGAGCCGGTCGCATCGATGCAGAGCATGTCGGCTACCGCGGTGAGGAGATAAATTGCGCGTACGGAATGACCCTCGACGGTTTGCTGTTCCAGAATGGGTTGATGAGCCTGACAGTACCAGTGAGATCCGTGTTCGGGGTAAGGATCAGGGCGCTGGTAGAGACTCTGGCCACGTTGCTTTGCCTCCCATTCGAAGTAAAGCTGTCCATGTTGACCTTTGGGGTTACCTCGTTCTTCGAGGAAGTATCGAGACAGGTCGTAAGCGTTCTTGTTTCCGGTGGCTTCGTATAAGCGGAATAGAGCCAACTCGATCTCAGGATGCCCAGGATATCCGTGCAGTTGATCCTCGCCTGGTCCAAAAGTGCTGTGGATCAAGGCAACGTATTTCTCGATGGGCTCGAGAAGAAGGTTGTTCTTGTAGTACTGGTGGTGGGCTAGGGCTGCTTCGATGAGATGACCAGCGTTGTATCTGAAAAAATGAGTAAACGGACACAAAAATACGACTTCTACACTCACAATTCATGCATGTCCTGCAAATTCGTCCATCGCTTCTCCGGCTCCACAACAGTATAATGAACATTCAGGTATCCATCACTCTGCTGCGCCCCTCGAATCATCTCAACCAATTCCTTCACCGCAGCGTCAATCTCAGCATCAAACTCATCATAGAGCAAATAACAAGCGCCCTCGATCCACTTCGCTATGTCGCTGTCCCAGAAGAGATGGAAAGGTACAGGCCACATAGACTTGTCCGCGTAGATCTCATGCCATTGCAGTTTGAAGCAATCATAGCGGCCTGTCTCGCGAAGTCGTTTGAGCTGCGTGTGCAGTGTTGTCTTTGAGACCGTGGCCCTTCGACGGTGGAGGAGTGAACCTGGTGTCAAGGTGGTATGGGGGAAGATGGACTGGGGATGAGACATGTTTGGCGATATGTCGAAGTGAAGATGGAGGAATTGAATCTCAGAAATGATTCTGGTTTGACATGATATACTGATATGCGAGTCATGATTGACGATTGTTGATCAATTGGTGCATGTCATTAGTTCGTGGTGGGAGCCCGGACATCCCACCGGAGCTCCCACCGGGAACCAGCCTCAAAGAGGGGAAACGGGTCAAGTGCTCATGAGAGCAGTCATTTGATGCCCGAAAGAAGTCTGTCTGGTTAGATGAAGCGGCGAAAAGCCATTTTTTGCTTCTCTCGTGATGGTTCTGAACCTCGGTGATATGCCATGAGAATTGTCGCGATCCATATCGAGAATGGCCAATTCATAGAATTGAGCTGAACTGCAAGTATAAATACGTTGACTCCTAAACAAAAGAGAATAATTGTTACTGTACTATTACGTTTCAACTTGTTTCCCCAATATGTCGAGAAGCCTGACGTCAATTCGCCGATTCAATAAAGCGGAGAAGAACCTGTTCAATTAATATACAGGATTGGTGCGCCTAGTTTGATCATCCGATGTGACTTACCCCAGACTCTAGACCAACTCTAGCCCGATATGTCCATTCGCGAGTGGGGAAATCCCCGACCTCGCTCTGCATCGAATCACCCTCAAAAAACAACATCAATCACGCTTCAACAAGCTTAAAAGCGTCCGAAACCTTCTTCGCGATGGAGAAGTATCAATGTTCACAATGCCCAAGAAGCTTCAAGAGATCCGAGCATCTGAAGCGACACCAGAAAGGCCACGATAGCCTGAGGGGCTTTGAATGTGATGTTTGTCACAAGAGCTTCACGCGCAGGTAAGCGGCGCGGAGTAGTTTGATGCGAGAGGCACTGATTGGATGGAAGTGATATCTTGACAAAGCATGTCGCTATCCACGATCATCCGTCCGCTATGTCGAGACGCGATGTCGGGCGGCGTAGAGCGTGTTTGGAGTGCGCCCGGGCACGCGAGAAATGTTCAAGAAACCTCCCGTGCCTGCGCTGTTCAACCAAGGCACTAGAATGCGCTTATCCTCAGACCAGAAACAAGCCCGTCGAAGCATCTCCAGCCTCACAAACTGGTGTCGTTGCGCATACTCCGAACCAAACTCTCATCAGCCCAGTCAAGACAGTAGATCACGCGTCGCAGCCTCAGCACGTACAATCAGATCTGCAGCTCATGCTACCTTCACAACAGACACCACATTCACAGGACAGTCCTTTCATCGACAGTGCTGGGAACGAGCAGCAACCGGGTTTTGATTATGATCTGTCCACTTACGATATCGACTGGGACTTCCCCATCAATTGGCTACCGTACGACAATGAGATTGAGACAAACTACTGCTCGATTCTCGGCCTCGATATGAACCAGCCGATTGATGCTGGCGATGCAACCATGATAGATCAGCCAGTTCCCAGCTTTCCCATGATCGATGCTCCGCCACGTCGTTTGTCAGCCGTAACATCGCTTTCCCCGGGCAGTGGTCTAGGAGTTTCTCCCCAGTTGAGTATGAGTTCTGGACGTACCATACCCGGTGATCTGTACGCCACGAGTTCAAACGGCGCCCGACGTCCTTGTACCGCCAAGTCAAAGCAGCTGTTCCCACCGCCGGGCCTTCAAGGATATACACAGCTACCCACCATTTCCCAAGACTCAGCCCTCCGAGCCAATACGCTTTCGTTCCCTGATCTGAGCCATATTATCCTAGAAGACGAAGCGTACAGAGAGTCCTTCATGACAGAGTTGACGTACAGCAAGATCTGCGACGCTTTTAGACAAACGTGTCTCGAAGCCTCCATGTTCCATCAGCACTACACCTCCGCTGACTTTCCGTCACTGAAGCTACTCGAATACTTCGTCAAGCTCTTCTTTGAAAACTTCGACCCCATCATTCCGCTTGTCCATCCTCACACAACAGACCTAAACGGAAATTGGGTTCTTGCTCTAGCGATATGTGCCATTGGGAGCCAGTACTCCGCTACAGCGGATATCCACGCCTGCGTCATACCATTCCACGAATTTCTTAGAAGGACTTTGGTTACTCAACTGGAAGGGTCAGACTTGACCTTGCCGCTGGCTCAGGCTCTTGTGCTGAGTCAGGTTGGCCTGCTATACTCTGGTGGTAGTCAACTTCAAAAGGCTGCTTACGAGAGGATGGGGAGTCTGCAGAGAGTCATCACTTCCTATCTTTGCCCATCTGATTCTCAGCGAGAACCATCGACGGAGGTGCATGGTGAGGGAGAGGAAGATAGGTGGCGAGGTTGGGTTGAAGATGAGACTTGGCGTCGAGTGTGCTATTTCATTTGGGTGAGTTTATGCTGTTTGCCCTTTCAGTATCAAGACTGACACACAGCAGCTATTAGATCGCATGGGACGGTACTTCTTTGATGACCACCAGACAGGCACCTTCAACGTCGCGAACCTGACCTTGCCGCACGATGGCCTTTGGTCACAAGCAACCTCATCAGATTGGATACAACTCCATCGCCGCATTGATGGTACGCTTCTCTCACCCTCCCTTGAAGCCTCATACTTACATGCCACAAGCAAATCCAACACTCGAAGTCGCCATCGGCTCACTCTTCCGCGAACGAACCGCCAAAACCGATCTCGGTGAATTCTCGCGCATCCTCCTCCTGCACGCAGTCTACCAAGAATACACCACCGTCAGCACCTACTGCAAGCGCCCTCTCTCATCCTGGATCCCCCAGAATAACCCTGAACCTCGCAGCGACGAGACCCAGCACCTTCAGCTCTCGGACTCAAACTGGCGAAACGCTGCTCTCGATTGCGTGGATACGCTTCACTGGGCTGCCAATGCCACCATAGCGTCGTTGCTTGGAGCTGAGCACCCCACGGTTCTGCATCTGCACTTCTCGCGTGTTGTGCTGCTTGTTCCGCGGAAAGCGATAATCACGCTCGCGAAGTATCTGAAGGCGCCGGAGGGGTTGAGGAAAGAGGCTGCGAGTCAGAAGGAGGCGCTGCAGGCAGAACGAGAGATATCGGAGTGGGCTCAGCAAGATGGCGTAAGTTCTTTTGGGTACAAGTCTGATATGATGCTAACAGTATTCCAGTCGAAAGCTCGTCTCGCAGCGCTACACTGCGGCTGTTTCCTCTGGCACGTCCGCCGCTACGCAAAAATGACATTCTACGAACCGCCCTGCGTATTCTGGGCGACGCTGACCCTCTGGGCATACAGTGTATTCTGCAGTAAATCACGAAGACCTGAACAACGCAGCGGTAGTGCAACACGCCAGATATCGCCTGATCGATCAGACGACGAGAATCCTACGTTTATAAGGCTGGATCGACCGAATGATGATGAGATGGTGCAGCTGTTTGTCAGGACGGGCGTGTTGAAGGCATATATCACTGGTGTTGGGGATATTTACTCGGCGAATGCGCCGAGGAGGATATTGAAAGAGGGGAGGAGGGTTTTGGAGAGCGTGGCGTTGGCGTGGGGGAGGAATGGGGAGTATCTGGAGTTGTTGCAGGCTCTGGCGTGAGTTGGAGCATTGTAATTGTTTGCATGGGGTGGAAGAAAAGACATGATGATCAAATTGTTGTCTGCCCGTGCTGTGTCCTGTATTTGCGTGCGTAATTGCACTTGTCCATATATCTAGATGTAATTGTATGCGAGATAACCTTATGACTCTTTCAATATCTCGGGACGGCGAAGCGATCAACAGGGGCGCGGAGAAAATCGAGGGCCTTAACCCCAAGGGACGAAAATCTTTAGGTAAATTTAGCCTAAGCTTAGGGGACTCTATACTTAGCATACTCGGTATGCTCTTCTAAACCCCTAAGTTCTTGCTCTCCGAGTGGCTCATCGCAAACATTTCCTGACAGTCCATGTCCGAACCCATACAGGGAAAAAGCCACACATATGCAACCGTGGCAAGAGTTTCTCACAGAAAGAGGCTCTTACAGTCCACGAAAGGACTTACACAGGGGTAAAGCCGTATAAAAGCCATCATTGCGAGAAGAGCTTTAGAAGTCCACTAACGGACACACGATGGCACGAAACCATACGCATGTTGTTCGAGGGGGCGAGGCTACATACACCTAACGAAATAAGCTTCTCATTCATCCAGAAAACAGACATGGTATTACAAAGGAGTAAATGGTTGGGCTTGTAAACAGTTGATGATCAGAGGAACATCTTGGAGTTTATATTAATAGAGAATTAACGACATAATATATTCCAAATAATCCTTATAATGGCCATAAAGTGCAGATAAGAATGAAATCTCATTTAAATTGTATTATCAGAGTTCCATGCGATAGAGTAGAGGTAGTATTTACTACTATGAAGACCGGTAAAGTTAATAACTTCGAAGATCAAGCAACATGAAGTGCCAATCGGATACTTTAGAATGGCAACTATGCGAACGATTAATATTTCGGTGCGTTAAAATATCCCCAAGAACCCCATGCAATGTATCTGATTTATGACAAGAGAAAATATGTTGACGATAAAGAAAGATAGAACCCCAGGTCAGCAACCAGTCATGAGTCATCCATGCTGACTGCCGCTGCTGTATGGCCAATCAAACCAGACGGGCTTGTTGCGATTCATCGGCATAACGCTTCATTGAGAATACGATTTGCTCTGTCAAAAAGTCGATCCCTTTCTCTAACGCATCCACCTGTGCTCAAACGGAACGAGAACGGGTCTCCCAGGCGGCGGTCTCCCAGGCGGCAAGTTGACATTTCAGCGATTCGTTCTTCGCATGGAGAGTCTCGTTTCGTTCAACAGATATTTCCAGGACATAATTATATGTCTCGATTTGCTGCTGAAGCTTCTGGTTCATTTTGACCAGTTCGTTCATCCTATAGTCGCGATGTTTGGGACTGGCCTTGAGCTTGCAGGGATCTACAACTGAGTTCCGTCCAGCAGTCGGCCACTCAGGGAGTGACTCTTGAACGAGCTGCTGAGTCGTGGCGGATCGATTTGGATGCTCTGACCCCTTGCTCGTGTTCCCGCTCAAGGGTAGATGCTGGCACTTTGCCAACGTCGATGGAATAGATGCTGAAGATGTATGTCTAGAAGATGACATGGCAGAGGATGAAGGTGCAGATTGTGAAGTGGTTGGTCTGGAAGAGGAGGGACCAGAGGACGAGTGCGCAGACCTTGAAGCCTATTGGGTTTTGTTGCGACCTTCGTGGCCTGACTTGCGGCGCTTATGGCGGTGAGATTGAGAGCGACCACCAGAAACGACAATAGAGGCGTTTGATGAAGCTGTAGGAAGTAAAAAGTTAGCTGCGCTCAAGGAATGATGGATGGCAAAACATACAGCTTGCCGAGGAGGCGCCAGACTGAATTTCAGAAGCAGTGATCAACACGTCGTTACTGATATAAAGGATCTGGCGATCTCATGGGCTTTCAATGGTTCGAAGCGAGTCGGCATTGAGAAATGCTTGTAAGGCCCTCTTGATCTAGGCCTGGTCGGTCCCTTTTTGTCGCTGCAAGGCAATTGCATTGGCAAAAGCCGGATTTGTCATCACAGCCATGAAGAACGGCCAGTTAATCGCTCGGTGCTTTTGACACAGCCAGTGGCTATCGAGTGTGTTGGTCGTTTTTGTTATAGTGAGTCTGTTGGTGTACTCGACCCATAAAGCTCCCTGGCTCCGATTCCTGTACCGCCCCCAAGTCGTCCACGCTCGAATGTAGGCATTGTACCACGAAACTAAAACAGTTCTGCCGACGCGAGTTGCTGTTGGAAATCCAAGAGGTGGATCAACCGGCTGCTCATCAGTCACAGCATCGTCGTCGTCGGGTTCCTCAAGTGCGACATCGATGGAGATGTCCGCAGGAGGCACAACCGGGGGATCAGCTTGGCTTGTCATTATTGGCAAAGCAAGAAGTAATCGCGAATTCTTGACGAAAAGAATGAAAGACTAAAAGGACCTGTGGTGATGTTGAAAGTGACAATGGAATGGCGATAGAGGATGAGATGGTCAAGTATCAATGAAAGCGCCCTAGAAAAGAATGCGAAGCTAGTGCAAAGATGTCCTAGATTATGTTTATATTATGGAAATGTGTTAATACGCCTATCCTGATGTATGCGAATGTAAACACTGATGGCGTAATCAGGCAGAATACTCAAGCTGCCCGTCCACCCTTTCAAATTCTCAACTCTTCACTCTGCACATATTCTTATCTACCACGATCAACATCACGTACAGAGAGAATTACCTTCTACGACAGTCATGGTAACAGAAGACAAACCGTCATCTCCTGGCCGTCAACATGGTGAGGCCTCAAGTGCAGCATGGATATTATTCGTCACCTCAAGGCAACATGCATTTCAGCACGACTCGATCAACGGCCAAACCTTACATCATCAGGGCCTTTGGTGAAAGGACCAGGGAGAAATGATATCCCAGAAACGAGGAGTATCAGGCAATGTCGGGGTTCCCTCAAAGACTACTGTGGAGATACCCAGAAGGAGCAGAGCGTAGAACACGTGGGTATGCCCAGTGATACAACCAGACGGTAAGCTGCCCGTCTGTCATCCCCGTGTAGGCAACGAGTTCCTCTTGCTAGCCTAAACTTGGGGTCCTTCACTCCTGATTCTGCATGCCGAGCCTCTTATGTTCAGGCATAAAGGGTGTATCTTTGGTAACTCCTTCGGGCCGCCAGCGTATGCGTACTAAAGGAGGGTGACAGGAGCGTATTATCGCACAAAGCCTTGAACGCGAGGACAAGAACGGGTAGGAGTCTAATTTCCTCTATCCAAAAGCCGCGCAAGGCCAGGGCTGCAGCAGCATGGGTTCATCCTGCGTGGCATCCTCAGAAAAGCGACTGTAGTGCACAATGCTTAACATGCTCGTCATTTTCGACGGCCTTACTCTCATGATTTACAATACGAAGAACACAAAAATCAACATCTAGGCTGAAAGAGAAAGCTACGGAATATAATGCTATTTAGAGAGGCGTAACGGTAGCGCCAAATGTTTGTCAAGGTTATGACAAATATTATGTACATGTTTGATGACTTAAAGATGAGTTTATGATAAAGGCTTAGCAAAATTTGGATTTCTTTTCCTTTTTATTTCTTGACCCCTACCCAACTCTTGCTGTATTTGGCACGATCAGCATGTTTCACCTGGTAAATCCAACAAGACTGTCCAAAACTCGGCAGAGCCTTTTGTCGATCAACAGCCACTGGCTGTGCCGGAACACGCGAGTTATCGACTGGGCGTTCGTTATCACAGTGATAGCGAATCCTGAAATTGCCGATATAATCACCCCTAAGCAAGAAAGAGAGCCTTAGAAGCCTCTCCCAACGCCGACTCGCTTCGGACCATCGCCGGCCGATAGGATCACGATGCCCCTCATATCCGCGGCGACGAGTTGATCCCTGCTCTTGCTGAGGCGTGCAAGCTCTACGAGAACTGCCAGCGCATGATTGTCGCCTATGCTAACGAGATGGCTAACACTTGCGCCCGTGAAGGAGTTTATGGAAACTCACTGGGGATGTTAGTTTTCGTCCAAGGATATTGACCTCAACTCCCTCCCAGCGGGCAAACAGGCACAAATTTTCGCAAACATCAGCATCAGGTATTACACCGAAATGAAAGGGACGGAGAAGGGCCGGGGTCGTCGGAAATAAAGCCCCTGGCGATCGACAGTGATGAGGGGTCTAAAGACGCATCAGACGACAACGCAGCAAGAACCTCAGGCTCTGGGAACACAAACACGTTTACTACGATCAACAATAGTAAAGTTCGATGATGTTGATACACCACCAGACGTCAATACACGCACCGCGGGGTTCAGTGGCAAAGGTATTTCAGCAAGCACCTCTGAAGGCACCTCGGGGTTCACGAAACTGCTCGCTCCGGCGTGACAGCCTACTGAGGATACCTGTGTTTACAAAGTCCGGGCTTGCCTAGACTTCCAGCAGATTACTGACAAAGATGCTTCAGCAGGCACCGTTACAGCAACCTCGGGTTGTGCTGGTACTATCAACCCGCCTGAAGTCAATGCTACAATCTCGGGTCCTGGAAATGCAGATACACCTTCAGTTGCTGTTTCTGAAGGCTCGGGCGACGACGGCAATGGTAACGAACCCATCGAGGTATTCAATGTAGTGGATGCAGTGGTAGACAGGCTCATAAGTTCAGGACAGAGCCGGGCTTCGGTGCATTACGAGTCCACTACAGAGGGGATGATATCGGCTTCGCCGGTACTGCTGCCTCATCGCCTATTGAGACGGTTGTGTCGTGTCCCAGAACTGTCACAGGGTTGTCTTCTGACAACACAACTGATTCGTGTGAGGCGCGTGATGTGAGCATCAGGAAGGGGTCTATCAACTCAAAATAATACTCTTGTCGGATTAGTTCAGGCAGTAAGTATGCCAGCTACCTAACACAAGTGCCCAATATAGCAACTGATTCGCCGCCCAGCATTCCAGCAGAATCATCGTCTGACAATGCATCCAACTCCTCTACCGGTATTCACACTCAGGCATCTCCTGACACTCCAAACGGCTCGTGTACTGCCAAGGTGGCTCATCTATCTCCTGTTAGAGTGGCTGTGTTGTCCACTGCCAACACGTCAAAGGACAAGAGGAGGTTGAGACCAAACTTCGTGAGAAGTCGAAGGTCGTGCTCGAGGATCTCATGGGTAAAATGGAGTCACTCAGAAAACGACAAGACTATCTCAGAAAGGATGCCCCGGAGTGCAAGAAGACTTCTAACATTAAACTGAGGTACTAAAAATACTTAGTCTAAGATTCTCTAAATCTATACTATATTATACCAAGTTTACCTATGGCTTTTTGTTACCTGGCATAGAGGCTCCAAGTTTTATTGCATCCCCTTGGATGTCAACGAGGTTTACGGCAGAAGATTCAGTGAACACCAAAAAATGCTTTGAGACGCCAACCAATACCTGATGGACGGGGACCGGAGGTGCAGGATCAGGTTACCAATTTTCACTCCTCTTTGAATACGATTACTGAAAACCACAAGAATCTCGAGAGCAACGTGAACCGCGCTTTGGACGATATCAGCAATGCTGAAAACCAAGTGTCAGACGCCAAGGCAAGCGTAGATGCTTAGTCGACACGGCTATCTGTTGCAGAGGGGACACAGGCTGAGATGATGAAGTCATTGGGTAAAATAAAAGGAAATCTTGACATCGTTGCTAGGCAGATCGAAGAACTTGCCTCTAATAATGGTCGGAATCAAAGAGCCGCTGAACCGTCTGATAGGGGACATGGAAACCGACCGCGCACAGAAGAGGATCGAGTCGAGTGAAGCGACGAGAGGGAAGAGGTTTGTTGGAATACTACCCGACATCTCAAATCCACCGAAAGATCCAAGACATTGATCATATGAGACCTGGGCTCTGTTGCTGTTGATAGGGTTAAGATGGGGTGGATGCTATTGCAAACCGGGAAAAGGATCATGTTGTTTCTGGTCTTGAACAACGCAACTGAAAACGTAATTATGCTTGATAATTATCTGCGATTAATACAATTTGTAGTGTTGCACAAACATACACCCGACTCCAGTAGTCATCGCTGTACAATACTGATCGTTTCACCCTGCCAACTGTGCGTGTAGCCGAAATCATTACGCGCCACCTCCCAGGCATGGGAAGCGAGAGGAATGATTTGCCGTACCAACCAAGTTACTCATGTTTCTATAACAGGACTGTCACACGGCTTGAAATTTGTTGTCCAGATCATCACGCCATAACTCGGCCGCCCAACCGTCCTGATATTGACCGAGTGGGACGAGCTCGCCGACTAGCTAGCTCCCCCATGATTTCACCAACTGCGTAAGTTGTGACAGCTTTACCCTTCGCGCACATCACCAGCTGAATCGATAAGTGGATTAACTCGCGAGAGCTTGGTGACTATACAGTCACAAATGGAGAGCCAGCAGAGCTGGCATTGTTTCTCTGTTAATAAAATTGTGCTTGGGTCATGTGGCCATGCCAATTACTGACCAAATGGCTTTACCCAGCACGATATTTGCTTGGCGTCCAAAGATTCATAGTGATGTTGATGAAAATATTGCTGTCGTCCTGCCAGTTTATGTCAGGGATTGGTACATTGCAACGACGCCGCGGACGACCAGCACAATGATTGAGGGCTTCCGATTGGAGAAAAGGACAGGCAAGACCCTCCTTCACCCAACAATTTTGCTGGCGAAGGCGACTATTCTGAAGAAATTCATCTACTGAACCAGCGGTACGCCAAATTTTTTTATCGCCAGCTTCAGTGGGGGAACTGGAGCTGGGATTGGAGATTCTCACCTGTGCTCTGACGGCGATTTGACTGACTATTGACAACCTGTAGTTATTAGTAAATGGCAATTGAGATGCCTTCAACGAGAATAATATTTCTTTCGCAGGGTACTCTATACTCGGAGTGGTGGTTTTAAATGACATGATACTTTTCTGAGTTAATGGGCAGGTGCAGATTGCCCACGTTGAATTGGAATTTTTTCCTGTCTTGACTTGATTTATTTCGTAAGTATCAATAAGAAAAACAAAAGTAAAAAGTTCCTTCTGGAGAAAAACAGTAAAAACGGAATAATGCGAATTTTACTTTCATACGACATTGCTTTCGCTGAGATATGACTATTGAAAAAATCTTTCTCTTCATTGATAGGAATAATCTGAGGTTGCGCGCGACAAGCTGAAGGTGGATGGAGGAAAGGAGAAAAATACAGGATAAGGTGCGGGGAAATGAGCAAAAGGAAATTGGAGCGATTTCCTAACGACCTGCCCCTCGTCTCTTCCGCTTTTGCAAATATTCCAATCCACCCCCGCATTCAAGATTTGGCGCTACTACTAACTCAGCGAGTTTGGGAGTTTGGGAAGTTATATGTTTGAGATCGGCTCCAAAGCACAGGAATAACTTCGAAGGCGTTCCATTTCATTTACAAAAAAAAAGAAAAAGGAAAAAAGAAAATATATACGACAGTGCAGAATGGAATATTTGACGCCGTATCTTGGTGCACCGAGAGACTTTTTCACAATAGTTCTCAATCCCCTGGGATGGAGGCTTCTGTTGCCCGCTGCCTAAGTCCTGAGGCTGCCTTTAAGTTCTATAGCATTCACTTTACTCCATGCGACGATATCGTTGCTGAACTACCAAGCTGGTTGAAAATTACAGAGCGTTGATGAATGGACCATCAATACGTCTTGCTGTTGATAATTAGCACAATAAATTGGTTATGTGCCTTCTATTCCTCGCAGGTGAAACGTATGATGTTGTCGCGAGTCTCGTACTACTTGGCTGCGTGTGTAGTTACGCTTCGCACGCTAGAGACTCATTCGATTGACATTGTGGCGCATACATATACCTGAGTTATAACAAGTAGTCGTCGCGAATCATGTGAATCTAAGCTCTTTAGCGACAGGCCTCAATTGCACATCGCACCTGCACCTCGTAGACCTTCGACATGCGACGAATACGGCTCCTACAAGTTCATGGTCATGTCAGGGATGATACAAAGGTCATAATATCTAGAGATTGGAAAAGGAAAGTTCAACTGACTTTTCGAAGTTGATGTAAGAGATCCAATATATAAATGTTTACAACTGTTTCAAGGCGAGTAGTATGATACAAGTTGCCACTGATAATCGTTTGGAGCTTTATGACGACGCTGTCATCTTCCGTTTAATGGAACAAGTACACAGGTATCTAATGGAGGGCCTGACAGCTGCTCCAAATCCTTGTAAAATGCAGCTCAGGCTAGGTAGTGCTATTACCTGAATGATAACGAGGGAGGCAGGTTCTCAGGGCATTCAACTGGGCATTTGCAGGGCACTCTCATTTCACGGAGACGCTGTGCACCTTTCGATATAATCGAAACTGAATATGATGAACTCATACTCTTGCTTATCCAACAAGAACTGTTCTCACGGAAAAGTAGGCTAAGAAAATGCTGCATATCATTTATTAAATATAACTTGCCGTGTCAACTTACCGGCGCTTGTGCAGCGGTACAGAAGGAGGCCAGTGGCTGGGGTGCATACCTGTTAAATTAAGTTGTCTACAACCTACCTGTAACGTACTATAGCTTAGAAAGCCTCGTCCGGTAACATACAATAGCTACTACAAGAAACCTACCTATCTTCCTCCTTCGACCGTCTTGATTGAATCGCTAAGTCGTATCCGAACTGGCTACGAGATGGCCATCATCAGTCTGGATCTCGAAAACCTCAGCCACTCTGTCCCTGTACGTCTGGTTAAGAACCATTCTTTCATAACCGGCTCCATCGTCCATGATCCATGTGATGGTCCATTGAGGCCCGTTGAGATGCTGGATTTGCTGAATTAGAGCCTGGACATCCCATGCAACCCCAGTGTTGAAGTCAGTGGTCAAGATCGTCGAAGTATGGTTGACCAGTCGATCAATGGCTTCCAAGTCTTGAACGCATATCCTATCGTGGTAGATGTGTGAAGGCGAAAGAGAAAGTGTGCCACGCGCCACCAATATCTCCTGCGCACGGCACCAGGCAACATCTCGATGAAGTATGCGCTGGAACAAATCCGTACAGTAGTCCTGGTTTCCTCCCGCCTCTAAGACTAGCGTGAATGATTCGGCTGGGATTTGCCGTTCTTCCATAGCGATCGCCTCTTTGAGCCATGGGAGGATTCGTAAACAGAACAATCTTTTGTGTAGCTTCTGTTGCCTTTCCCGACCGCGGTGTAGGTAGGTTGATACGGCGGCAGGGGCTTCTCCGATTCCAAAAATGCAATCTAGCATACTGACGCGACGCACAATCTGCAGTGATGAATTCTCTTGGAGGAAAGGGACTAGGCCTTGAGCATGAGTCTCGGGGTTTTTCACAGATTTGAAGTCTTCGTGCAATACGATCTTCTTCATCAAAGTTCGATGATTAGGAATCCGCTTGAGAAACCTAATTGCACTCGCGGCGGCTGAAAATCGTATTTTTTCTCGACAACGGATACCCTGAGGAGCACGTACAAGACTGTCAGAATCATGGCCAGGAGATGTAGTGATTTCTTCGTCATTGTCAGCATCGTCCTGCTCTTCGTCACTGTCAAGGTCGTCGATATAATCGGCATCGTCTCTTGGCTTGGCATGCCACATAGCCGGGCGTCTCCAGATGTCACCAAGCCCTAAGAGTCTGATCACACGCTTCAATTGGCTCTCAGATGGGATAGCCCAGTCATCGTATCGCAGATCCAAGAACTGCTGTACTGGATCTGCTGCAGTCCATTGCGGAAAGGTTAAGCGAATGTGATTAGCAAACTCGACAGGCCTTTGCTCTGCCATAAGTTGCAAACAGTACGACAGAGGATCTTTGATCTCACAGGAGGTTGCAGAGCAAATCTTCGAAGGATGACCTGGGCGGTATCTCTGATGGATCCTGGCGAACCCAGCGTACGATTCGTTTGGATTGACCCAATTCTTAAGAATGTGTCTAATATGCACACAATGTGCTCCTCTCGACTCGTAGACGGGTTGCGATTCTGCATTCTCGAATCCAGGGTCAGATCCCTGCGAAGAGGCCTCCCCGCCTGCCACCTGGTCGTTGGTGTCGTTATCGTGACGAATGGGATAGTGCTCTCGATGGTTGGCCGACGCGGTTGCAAACTCTCGCGCAAAATCGGGATACTTCGATGCGAGCTGCGATTGCATGTCTGGTGTCATAAACTCAGCTACATGAAGGGCAAAGTCCAACTCCAAGTGTTGATAGTACGTAGCAACAACGTTAAAGCAGCCAGCTAGACTTCGCCAATCCTCGCGATACAGAGTCAAGAAGGTGACCGAATTGAGGGATAAGGGGAGATGCTTAGTTTCGTTGGCGATGGTACGGCACGTGAAGATGAGGGCGAGGTCAATCGGCTGATCGTCACTCGTCTTGAGCTTGTCGGACTTCGCGTCGTAAACGTATCCACCGTCGACATGGAAGTAATCGCGATAGATCTGCGACCGCAGCTCTGATGGGAAGGCAAGGAAACTTCGATTGCTCGACATGATGTTATGATGTTGTTGAAGCAAGGACTTTACGTTGTATTTTTGGTTCTGGGTGATAAGCAGGTGGAGGAAGCAAAATTTTGAGGAAGACGCGGGGTTTTTATAATAATTCTACCGCATGAGTCATAGGAACGTAGAGTTTATAATGGCGGGGTCGACGAACCTTAAATGAGCCAAAGCCGCAAGCGACAAAAGCTAAATATTCTTTTTGTCATTTTTATCCACTTTGCTTCTGCTCAGTCTATGGTCTAACCTCTCTCCAACTACCGATGGCCAAAGGTTTACACTTTAGGCTGCAGCCCCTCAGGCAACCGTAGTAAAGATGTGTTGTCTTACCAGCTGAAGCTTAAGGTAGCTTTTCAAGGCGACTGCATAAGTATCTTGCCAATTGCTGACCGTAAAATTAAACTTTAGGCTGCCATTGGATAATGACGTGACACAATTTGTCATACATTATTGTTCAAGCTGGAAACCTACGACTCTTTTCCATCAAATCCCCGTAAATGAAAATTGCAGCATTACAGTACCTTTAACAACGTTAGCAGGGCAGACCTCATTTATGCCCACCTAGTAAGGGGGACCCTGTAGACCCCACGCCTCCCCCATGGCCAAATGTTGATGCTATTTTAGCGAGCGAGCTAGCTTCATGGTAGTATTGCTAGCCATGTCATTCCTTACCACTTTGCTGCTTGGCAGGCCGTGGATGTACTTATCGACTTCCCGCTCAGTAATTATCTGTATCATGCCCAATCGAGGGTTATCTAGATCCCATTGGGGGGGGTCGCAGCTTTGGTATGAACGTGTGAGAAGTCTCAGACCACAGGTTGTTCTTCATCCAGGTCTGCATCTCCTCTTCAGTCTAGTACGTAATAACGCGCGTGTCCTTTGCCAAAGGCTGCATGCTGGGCGCAGTCTGCTGTTGCGCCCTCTGGACGGTTCCCTTGACCACACTCCAAACTTTATTTGTGAGTTACTGTCTTGGCTATACAGCGGCAGTGTTAGCGGCCTCTTTGATCGGTTTGACTCTAAAATTCTCGTTCAGCTTCTTTTTGCGCTCGGCAGCACTCAAACCTGGGGGCGATTGTGGCCGCTTACTAAGATTCATTGGTTGGCTGGTCGGTATTGACGCGTTCCTGAGTTCGTTAGGTACGTGGTTATCCATAGCATCCTTGACGTTGACGAGAAACTGTTCCCCCAACTCTTCCAACTCGTCAGATGCATGATTCGAAGTCGAGCTTATTTAGCGATGTCATCTTGTCCTGGATCTCTGCTTGATATCTCTCTAAAATGGCCTTACCCTACTTGTAGAGAGAGAATTGTCGAGCCGTGGTTGGATGCTGAGGACTGTACGAACTGGGAAGTGGTCAGACTCGTGCCAGCAGAACTCTTTGTTGACTCCAGAACCCAGAAACCGATCGGCGATATCCCGGCAGGCAAATGTCAAGTCAATACAATACTTCGATGATCCATGGGTATAGTTACGGGTGCCACTTTCGGCGAGAAGATTCTTTCCCGATCACAACATCCCCTCCACAAGTGCCCTGGCCTTTGCACATATTCTTCTGGGCTTCAGGAGCGAGCCAGCCCACAAAAGGCGGTGGAGGTTAAAGTCGCCAACTGTAACTTGGAGGCCAGAAGCGCGTGCTCAGCGAACCCGGGGATCGATCGTAATTTGCTCCTCAGCAGTGTTAGTGTTATGAACATTATGAATAGATATCTCACCCAAAGTAGTTCTCGAGTAGAGGGTAGCCGCAAAGCCTATGTTTTTATCTTCGTGGAATTCGACACGCCAGGCATCTAGTGGGATGGACTTGTAAACACAAAAGAGGACTCTGGACAAAGTAAGTGCTTTATAGGGTGGCTCTTCATCTTCTTTGACTTCTTCATACAGTGCTTTAAGTAATTACTTCGTCTTCGTCTTAGCCATCTTACGGATAAGCTTCTTATCGTTAGGGATATCGCCTTCGACAAGCAGTCAGTCCAAATCGATCACCAAATAGTAACTGAAACTGCTCGCCCAGGCGACCTCTTCTTTAGTTAGATCGCCAAGAGCCAAGATATACACACCAGGGCCATTAAGTCCGCTGTGTTCATCACTTATGATCTGGCGGAATCTAAACCCCGACTGCATCATGCTTCCTTGCGATTGACTATCCCAGACGACGGGTTTTTGATCAGACCCTCCTAATCCTCTGGGCTTTCCCAGACTCTTGACTTTGTTCCTGCTCTTATTTTCCCCACCAACTCGGTCTTATCGATGATAAGCTATGGTGAAAGATCAAATAAGGGGACAGAATTGTATGGAGGACGGCTTCCCTTTGAGAGGTCTTTTGGGAGGGCTGCCGCTTAGCAGAAATTGACGAGGGGGAGAAAGCTAAGATGATAAGGAGATGGTAAACAGCCAGCACAAGACAAGTTACAGGATAGGCAGTTCCCATCCGAGTGGCGTCCTATCCGTCCAGTTATCTTTCTAGGGACCTTGTTATTACCTAGCACTAAGAGAATGCTAAACTTAATTGCATCGATACGTCGTTGCACGTCTACGCTCGATCCCTTGTAGCCGATGATTGGGACTTTGAACTCATATTGTCCGTCGGAGGTCACGACGGTGAATGAATATCTCAACTCGGGGTGTAGGAGCCATTAATAGCGAGTGTTTCGGGTTTGGTTCCTTCAGTTTGAACATAAGGTATTTCTTTGCGTTGCTCAGGTGTGGTGCGTTGACGACGTCGGATGCTTTCTTGGGGAAGAATCCTTCTTCTGGACTGGCGTCTTCGTCGTCTGCCTGGTAACGGCCCACGGGACCGTATTTGTCATTGAACACCTCCTTCTCATCGGTGATTCCGCAACTATGTTCTGTGTCTCTATGAGTTTATCCAACTTGTTCAAGAGTTGTGCCCGGAACTGTTGCTCGTCGTTGTCATTTCGTGGTTCGGCCATTTTCGCCAGGAGTCTTGTGATCACCATGGACTTCGTCACGGCACTGCTGACATCAGAACGGGGAAACGACGCAGCACTCGTCGTCATAGACAAATTCTCCAAAGAGACAATTATGCCAACTACCAAGAACGTCACCGCCAGAGAAACGGCAAAAGTCTTATAAAACACACTACCCTAAAGGAGCCCTAAACTTACCTAAATCTTGCCATAATTTTAGATTTAGTAGCAATACGTCCAGCCTATCTATCACCAGATCCAATACCAATCACCTCTGCAATAACAAGCATCTCGATAACTTTATTGTATTACTTACTATTCCTGAGGTACATAACCCTGTTATATTATGGATAGGTAATAGTACTTCTGAAAATATTTTTAAAACTCTAACTATAACTCTAAGTACTATCTAAACATGCTATTAGCAGTATAATTAAAACTTACTGATCCATCTTATCCCTAATAGACTTATAGACATCTTTACGATATTAGTACGTACGTTATGCCACTATTCCAGAATGTGGCATATATTGCCGCTCTCTTTGCGATATTCTCGCAATCATATTACCTTTCCATGATCGGATGGGTATCCTGGAGAGGTGCAAGGCAACACTGAGGTCTGAAGTGTCCAGAAGCAGACTGCTGTATGACCTGCTTGCGATGCTGGTAAGACTTTTGCCTGGCGCTTGTTGATAGCTTCATTGTGACGACAGGCAATGGCAGAGCAGTCCGCGTACTGGCAGGAAAATCCGTGAATCCTAATATCAGTTAGCGACATAAATATACAGGACATAGATGTCGCAACACTTACATTGCGTAAGTTCACACGTACAAAGTCAAAGGCCTGAACTCATGACTGACTGGGAGGTAATATTGAAGGAGAACTTGAGTCGGTCGGCGGCGGAAGGTGGAAAAATGAGAGGCAATGCCCTTAGGCTCAGAACCAATTCCACATCCTCTTTCTTGGCGATCTTGATAGGTCAACTGCAGGATGGGATGAGGTCGTTGTCATTGAGTAATAATTCCGACAGCTTGGATCGTGGCATGTTTCAGCAACGCAAGGCGGCCCTTGGTATAAGTATGACACCCGTCTGATTTCATGAAACCACTCATGACTTGGCAGATTCAGACGAGGTAGTTTCTGGGATGGATACATATTGAGCATTATAAATCGACTATATTGAAGACTGATGCACGAGTTGTTTTTCTTGTGATTGCGCCGCGGGCAAGGTCGACTCTTGACCGACGAAGAAACCGACCCAGGAGTGCAATGGTATCTACATCTTTTGAAGAGAAAATACGGGTCCAGTATCCTGACTAGACCTGAACCAGAGGAGTTTTGATCAATGTAGATGCAGCGTAGCTCAGGTAGCAACCCGGATAGACGCTCTGGCGCAAAGTATTGTGCGCACTTTTGTCGAACGGGCTGAATGGCTTGCTTGATAGTGGAAAACGGAAGGTATATCGTTCCTTCCTTCTTGTTGTAAGCATGTGGATTCTGTTTTGGAGCCAGATTGGGATTTGTAAACGTGTCGTAGTTAAGACTCAGGTAATACCGATCCTTACTTCGAACCAGTGATGCTATAGGGGCGGCGTAACTTCCGACGGAGCAGGGCGTGCGGTGACTTGGATGATGGCAGACCGTAAAGACACATCTTTGTGTTGCCCCCCTATACGGAACCGGGTCTGTGATGAGTCTCTTGAAGTCGTCCCAGTAGATTACCTTATGCTCACAAAGACGAATATAACCTGTCCTTGCAATACATACTTTCTGACCAGCTGAAAAACATGAAGATGGATGCTCAACTCTACAGGCCAAACAGTATTCCCAGTCTGATACATTTCGGGCTGCAAATTTACAGCTTAGTGACATGCCCTGTTTCTTGCGGGCGTCGAGACCTTCTTTGCATGCAGTACATAGACTTTCGTTTCTGATAAGGTCACCGAGTCCTTTTGAGTCTTCTCTGTTGATCTTGTGACCAAAACAATGCCTTTCGTCGGAGTAGCCATCGAGGTGCCACCAGCTTGAATAGTACGGACGTGGCGGATCATCACACACTTGCCACAAAGCTGTGGGTAGCGCACATACTCTGCAGCAGTCGTTATTCGAGAAGACGTGTGAAAGAAATTGACGATCCTGAGTAAGTCGTCTGAAACGTCTGGAGACTTGACGAAGGACAAAGAAGGCGAATATGGAAGGTCGATCAGTCCCTTTATATATATGCTGAACAATAACTATCATGACCTCGTCCGGTAATCCATTAAGCTCGGGTCTTGGGGCCAGAGTAGTAGTAAGGCCGGTCACATCGATTTCTATTGTCGATATTCATTAACGCTGTAGGAGTCCGGAATTTTATGTATCTACCTGACGGCCTCGGCTTCGCAAGACAGAGGCTAAACAATGCTTGGAGCCATTTGAGTATTATGAGTAGTAAACACATGATGGATCGGGGTTCGTCTTTGAAGTTTCTGCAGCTATTTTGATGAATAAGAAATGAAAATATAAATTAATTAAACGGAAGATTTTACTACACATCCCATGGTTGAGGGATGTCTTTTATACGTGGCTGAGTAGAGTTTTGATCTTTTGCACAGTGCATAATAGAAAGTTCAAAACTTTACGCCATCTCAAAGCTCTTATGTTAACCAATGAAACAAGTCTTATATCAAGTCCAGTACTGTTAAGTTTCGAAAAGAAGCGGACCAAAAAGCATATTAAACGTCACGAAGAGGGAAGAAACCTAGGGCCCTTTTTTCTTTCAGTGATAGGGTTACTTTGTAAATAAAATGGAAGTCCTGTGACAGAATTGAAGTAGCTATCGATGGAAAGGGCCCTGGGACGAAACAAACAGATTCTACCCCTGTCATCACGCGAGATGCCTTACTCTGGAGTTGAATGAACTGGTCAAGGCTAGCTACTACTCGAGACTATTGTCTTGACTCTGAACCATAGTTTAACACCAGCATATGGCTTGATGTGTGACGAAGATCCAGCTAAAAGCAAAACCTGGGGCTAGGATGTTTTGCTGGGCCTGACGCTTTCAAGATCCTGATGCTGAGAGGCTGCTGTTCTGCTATACCTGGAAGAGACCTGTATGGCTCGATCTTATACGCTGCTCTACACGACTTGTCTCCTCTTACCAGACCACATAGTGAGACGCTTTTGATCAGTCAGCCTCACCGAATACTCCAACTAGCTCCTTGCCAAGCTTGCTCTCGAGGATTTGGATGGTTCATTCAAATATAAACATTGCAAATTGATAATCCTGAGCCCCTCCATGTACGTTGCATTTGATCAACTTTACGAGACACGGATTAACATTTCAGCGGCCCGATCTCAAAAGGCCCCACTACTGTTGGGTGATGCGGGCAAGAATTGTTCGGCGCTTATTAGCTCAAGTTCCAACTTCTCGGCCTGGCGAATTGCTAGTCATGGACTCACCGCACGACGCGCCATACTACTGCATGGCAGATACAAAATGCCGTCTCTGTCAATTCGAGTTACGGGAAGGCGACTTAGTGATCTCGCGTTTGTTTCCGATCCATATCACTTGACCTCTAACTTACACAAAAGCAGATATCAGAGGTCAACGATTTTCTATGGATTTCAAACTCCGTATGACTGAAATTGTACACGATAGCTACGAATGGGTCAATCTGCATACATGCGCGAGACGCCGATGCATGATGCAAGGTCACCGTGTACCATTCTTTCACCATGAATGTTTCTGCTTTAGACTCTATGACATATCGGACGCACTGGTCGCTGCTGGAGAATGGAGTTTTGAACCGCCCGCGAGTGAGAATAGTCGACGGTCCCATCGTATCAAGAGCCTGCTGGCCCCAAAGCTTAGAGACCAACTTCAGATCAGACTTCCTCCAGAGACTCTCATGACCATTGCTGGGTATCTAGTACGCGAATGTGCTGCTATCACGGCCGAAGAGCAGTCGCTGGGCACCGAGGTCTCTGATACGACAGTTGAAATTTCACGGGATATATACGTCAACTATACTGCAGTCGATGGAGTGCGTTATGTCAAGACCCTTTGCAATACAGCGTCAAATTTTGGCGACCAAGATTACAACAGGCTACGCAGAAAAATGGATAAGCCAGTTGATCAAATATGGATTGCCGAAGATCATCGAGGAATTCGGTCTGTCATATTCTGTGGTGCGGATTCACCGCTGGTAGGGCCTACACCGATTATGAAGTCGTGGTGGAGGGTTCTTACTACCTCGAACGCTACCAAAGAGATTGCAATAAAGTCTGATGTAAGTATGACCTGCAGATCGACATCTCCATCTTAACTTGTGTTAGGGTATCAAGTTGAGAGACATCGTTATGTCTGGTGAGACTAGACCGTATGCCAGCAGCAACTATGTTAGTTGGGCAGATCCTTCGCACCCAGACAATGTCATTGACATCATGACCCTTGGACTAGTTGACGTCTTCCCCGAGGGACTCAAGATGATGTCCTTCGACTGCAACGCCAGTGGTACAACAGGGTACACAGCGGTGACTGGCGGATCCTCCGTTTCAATGATTCATGCTCACGGGCAGAATGATACAAGCTTCTATGAAGATATGGATGCTGCTTACCCCCGTGACTTTTTTATCCATATGCCTCTAGACGGAGGAGAGTATGTGACCGAGATATGTCGAAGGTATGCACTGGGCGCAGGGAATCGGCCCTCGGCTTGTCTAGTGGTAAGATGATAGTTACTGCCTTCTTGCGATAACATTCTGAACTAACAGTCTCTAAGTTCACGACCAACCGAGGAAGAAACACACTGTTTGGAACAAGTGGCCCTCCAGAGTCTTGCTTAGTGCTTGAAAGGATCCTTACAGCGGCAGTAGGTGGAACAAAGATTTGGTTTAACAACTCGTCATCGGTGCAATCAAAGTCACTCAGATATCTTGCATGCGACGTGATTGAACCGCCTTCTCAATGTCCCTTCCCAGCCTCCTTGGTGCCGAACGCTCCGTACTTATGGACTACGAGTACTGAGCCATGGTTTGTTTCATCCTGCAGCATGGCAGGGCTTGTGGCTATGACTCTCTGCAGGGATACGACACTTGCTCATCGGCCCATCATCGGGGTTTTAGTAGAATACGATAACGGTCACCGGGAGTGTTTGGGTCAATTCCGATATGATAGGAGCCTTGAGAAGTTGGGACTGGATCATGCTGCAGACTTGTATATTGGCAGCCTGAGGACCATACGTTCATATCTCTACGTTGCGGAGATCACCAGGGTTCCATCTTTTGAGAGTGGTATCGCGTCTTGGATGCGGGTATCTCGACATGGTAGACTGGAATGGTGGTCTTCCCTCCGACATTCTATCGTGCGTTACACATCAACTACAGGACAGTTCACAAACATGGAAACAAGAGCCTAAACTTAGAACATGTTGAACTCGAAAGTGCCTCGTAGGAGTCCGTATTGACGCATTGAGACTGGGTTGCATCATCTGGGCCTCCGTAAAATGGCACCATCGATAACAGATCCGATCCTATTCACTCATATACGGAACGAAAGACCAACGATAGTCACGATCCATACACCCTAGGCCATTAGGTCTGATGCATCTTCCAGCTGCATCAAGGGCTTGGCTCTACGCATCCTTCACAATACCGGAAGATCATTCAATTCCTATAGAGAGCATAGCGGATACAGTGCCATGGCTGGCGTCAAACCTCCCCACTATCGCGTCTACTCCTCTGAGGGACTGTTCTGGGGGCATTTCACACAACACTTAGTACGAGTCTTCCGGATGTATGTTATAGACAGACCTGCCAGAATCTGGGGGCCCGATGCTCAATATCCAGCGATAAATCTTCGTAGAGCATTCACAGAGGCTTGACAGACGTCGTGGCGGTCACGATGAGTCGCATTCCCTTCACCAGTTTCCGTAAGATTTGACAGGATTGATATTTTGCTAGTCCAGATCTGGAACGTCACGGAAATCTATAGAGTGTATAAGCGCTTAGTCCCAAGATGCGATAAGTTTAGAAAAGGTTAAAGGATGCATCTGATATAAATCAATTGAGTGCAGTCTGTAAACAAGCCGCTAGTTGCATTCGCATGGCCAACTAATGCTTGGACGTTTCAGCCAAGGCAGAATCCCAATATTATCACCAAACCCGAAGCAAACCGAGCTAGCAATAGCGGCTGTGCCTTGGCGCAGGTTCCCCCCGCCAGGGAATTAGCCCGTGTTCCAATTGAGAAGCAAGGCAGATACTATCTGGCAAATAAAGCATGCCTTAATTAATAAGAATGATTGAAGAAATATCTCTTAGGCACAGAAAACAAGCAAATACATGGTAAAGAGGAAGCTCGGCGTGGCAGGCAACAGAATTGTGGCTTGTTTGCCCAATCAGATCGTAGTGTCGAATGATTTTAGCCAATCATGCAGTTAGGCAGAATCAACAGGCAGGCAAGGCAGCCATCGACGTCAATTGAGGCACAAACATCCCGGCTGACTCACTCAGTAAGTCTACTGCATATAAGACGTACTGCGATGTCAGTCACGTCTCACTTCTCTCACCCAAAGACTTCTTCCATCACCGTCATCATCACGTATCATCCATTTCTACTGTAGGATCAGGCTAGAGTGCTGCGCCTCATTAACCCTCACTGTGATACCCATACGGCTTTCAATTCCCCATCTCCATCGCCTGTCTTGTTCACTCCACTCCACTTTCTCACCTGATATCGCTGTCGACTTCAGTCTCTGACAGCACCAGTCAACACCGCCTATACCCTAGACAGCATCGTCACCGAGAACAGGAAACAATATGTCACTCTTTGGCGGTTCACGAGTCGGCAGACGTGTCAACACGACCTCATGCGGCTGCTACATCTTCATCCAAGATACCCCGAGATACCTCCCTCAGGTCCAGATCAAAGCTCACACAACTATCCTCGCCACAACATCTCGCACCAACCTCACCCAGACCTTTGTCAACCCCACCGGCGAAGCCATCGATGAACTTCGCTATGTGTTCCCTCTCTACGACGGTGTCTCCGTCGTCGCTTTCACCTGCACCGTCGGCTCGCGCGTCATCAAAGGCGTAGTCAAGGAACGGCAGAAGGCTCAACAAGTCTATAATGAAGCTAAAGCCAAAGGACAAACCGTTGGTCTGTTCAAGCAGTCCCTTGAAGCAGCTGATACTTTCACTACCACTATTGGAAACGTCCCCGCTGGTGAGAAGGTGCAGGTTGACATCACGTACCTTGGAGAGCTCAAGCATGACGCCCAGGTCGATGGTCTTCGCTTCACTATCCCAACCCAGATTGTTCCACGATATGGGGATTTTGAATCCCTCCCCTCGTCTAATGTTGTACAGAAAGAAGGCATCTCTTTCACCATTGATGCAGAGATGCCGGACGGCTCAGCCATCAAATCCATTCAGTCTCCGTCTCATCCTCTTTCAGTAGAGATTGGCACTACCTCTACGACCAAGTCCCAAGACCCATCCCTCCAGAGAGCTTCTGCCACACTCCAACAGGGCACTACCCATCTGGAACAAGATTTTGTTGTCCAAGTAGTCGCCACGAAGCTAGGAGAACCATCAGCTATCCTGGAAACTCACCCCACCATCCCGAACCAACGCGCCATCATGACCACGCTTGTCCCCAAGTTCAAACTACCCGCCGAAAAGCCTGAAATTGTTTTCATCTGCGACAGAAGTGGAAGTATGGGTGGTCAGATCCCGGGCCTCAAAACGGCTCTCCAGATCTTTCTCAAGTCTCTTCCTGTTGGCGTCAAGTTCAACATTTGCAGTTTCGGCTCTCATTTCAGCTTCCTCTGGGATCGGTCACAATCCTATAGCCAAGAGACACTCGACAAGGCTGTTCAGCACGTCGAGACGTTTGACAGCGACTACGGTGGCACCGAGATGTACCAGCCATTCGAGGCTACTTTCCAGAAGCGCTACAAGGACATGAACCTCGAGGTCTTCCTGCTCACAGACGGCGAGATTTGGGACCAAGATCGTCTTTTCCAGCTTATCAACAAGGAAGTGGCTGATAGTAAGGGTGCTGCCCGGGTCTTTTCCCTTGGTATTGGAGCAGGCGCCAGTACCTCTCTGATCGAGGGTATTGCCCGAGCTGGCAACGGCTTTGCTCAGACGGTTGCTGATGATGAGAAGATGGATAAGAAGGTTGTTCGCATGCTTCGAGGAGCTTTGTTTCCCCATATTTCCGATTATTCTCTGGAGATCAAGTATGACAAGGAAGATTCTTCGACCGAAGATGACTTTGAGTTGATCGAGAAGGTAGTTGACGCCTTGAAGATTGATACTGTGCAGGAGGAAAAGACCAAGGAAGTGGAGGGCCCGAAGAAGCCTATCTCATTGTTTGACGCGTCTGCAAACGATGATGATGATACTGAGATGGTTGATGCCGCGGACGTTGACAGCAAGTTTGACCATCTTCCTACTGTTCCTTCACCTCGATATATTCAGACACCCGGCACCATTCCTCCTCTATTCCCTTTTAACCGTACCACCGTGTACGTCCTTCTGTCCGAAGACACTCCTTCGCAGCAACCCAAGTCCGTCATTCTCAGAGGCACCTCAAGCCATGGCCCTCTCGAACTCGAGATCCCAATCACAGTAGTCGCCGAGAAAGACTCTGTAATTCATCAACTCGCAGCACGCAAGGAAGTCAAGGAACTCGAAGAAGGCCGGGGATGGCTCAAGCATGCCAAGGACTCCGACGGCAAACTCCTCACGGAAAAGTATGATGGCCACTTCTCTGACATGGTGGAACGTGAGGCTGTGCGTCTTGGTGTCAAGTATCAAGTTGGAGGCAAGTGGTGCTCGTTCATCGCTGTTGAGGACAATGGGAACGAGCTTGACGGAGGAGAAGTCCAGGAGGCTGTGCCTGACGTGAATCGAGAACAATATATCATGCCGCAAATGATGGCTACTCGCTTCGGTGCACCAAGCAACCGGAAACCTTTTCTCTCGTTTCTCAGCCGTGCTCGCTCATCGAATCAGCCAGATACCAGGAGCACCGGAGGCTTTGGGAGCTTTGGTGGAGCATCCTTGAGTTCATCTGGAACTCCTCCCCAAGCCCTTGGAAGAGGTGGTGGCCTCTTTGGAAGTTCAAGTTCTAGGTCTTCCAACACTGGGGGAGGACTGTTTGGCAACTCAAACGCCCAAGCAAGCAGTTTCGCCGCAGGATCTAGTGCATCATCTGTTAATCCTTTCGCAGCTGCGCCGGGAGGATCGTTCGGCACACAAGGAAGCTTGTTTGGCAGTGCTCCTCCGCCTCCACCTGCTGCACCTGCATTGCCAATTGCTCAGGTCATGCCTCCCGCACCACCTGTGGCTGCAGTTGACGAGGGTCTTCTCAATGAGTATGGAGTAGAGATGGATCAGGCTGCGGCTATGCCACTTGAGGAAGCGGAAGAGTCTGGTGAAGACATGGGGTTCGGACTTTTCGACGACGGACCTTCTGCTCCTGCGCCAGCTGCCTCCTCTGCTTTCTGTGCCATGCCTGCATCCTCTATCACTACAGGCCCCAAGAGAAAGGCCGTCAGTGACATGGAGCCACTGCAAGCTTTGACTTCTCTTCAAACCTTTGCGGGTAGCTGGTCCTGGAGTTCCGATCTCGAGCGCGTCCTCGGTGTGACCTCTGACCAGGTTTCCAAGTTGACGCTGCCGGCTTCAGTCAAGGACCATTCGGATAAGGACGATGTGGTTGCTACAGCATGTGCGGTGTTGTTCTTCAAGAAGAAACTGCAGGAGGAAATGGATACCTGGGAAATGTTGGTTGAGAAGGCGGAAGGATGGTTGGAGGACAACATTGGGGAGGATGGTGTTGCTGAGCTATTCAGTGCCCTCGAGAAGTTGTTTTAGATAGCTTATCGACGGCTTCGTCTTAGATGAAGCTTTTATGGAGTTAGTTAGTATGAAATGAGAATCCAATCATCCAAGTACAAATGTTGCCTTCGAGGTCTGTATCTCCCTGTACAAGAAAGTAGTGCTCTAAAGAGACTGGCCAGCATTGAAATAGCCTCAACTATTAAGGAATGTTGAACATACCGTTGATTCAGACAGCTCTCGACCATCATGACTTTGCATCTCGTTCTTCATTTGCAGGTCTATCTCTCGCTATTATTTACAGCTTGCAAACACGCAATACCAATCCGCATGGCGCAATTCCAATATACACGCAACCTATGGTGCATGTCATTCCGTAGATGTCTAAACTTGCGGCGTGTCTCTAAATATCGGGTATTGATGAAGCTGCGATGAACTTTGAACGGGCTATGGAAGAAGCGGGGTCTTCAGGGTATGCAACTTTCAGCAGAAGCCCTGGATCGCTTTTAAGCCTCAACCATGGGTTATCTGGCTGTTTAAAAGCTTTCACACGACATACAGAGTATCGAATACTTATAAAAACTCATAACAACTTTATTTATGCTTGTTTACTGGAGTGAACGGTGCGTCGTTGGGGTCAAAGTTCCGTACCTTGCACCATGGTTGGTCCAACAACATGATTTCAGAAATCCCAGCACTGTACCCAGAACTAAGCCTTTATTACGTGTCAGGGAGAGCTGGACGCCTAATCACCGCCATTCTGCATCGGGTTGTCCGCCCTAGCTGTGACCAAATGCGGTTGGAGATGGCTTAGTTGGTATTTTTCAATTACTTCAATCATCGAAAACTTGTCACAACGGCGTCTCTACCTTGACCATCTTTCAGAATGCCCACTCGTAAGGTTTTGGTAATAGTCCCCGATCTTCTATGCCAAACTGTTCTAGCTAGAATTAATCGCCATACGCCCAACAGCCACCAGTTTAGCTGTGTCGGTGGATTCTCAGAAACTTGAGTGAGCTTGAGCCTAGAGGATAATAATGAGATGATTTCTTGCCATGTTGTCGCACCATTTACACAAATAATTGGGGTTCCATCAGCATTTTCTGACTCGAGGGACTCGACGGTTTACCTTCCCGACAATTCGTAGTCGTAGGTTTTGAAGATAGCTAAACAGACAAGACAATGTTCTGCTAGTAATCGCCGTTGCTGTTGTAGACGTCTTCAAGATTTGACTTTGATAGCCAGGAATAGAAAAAGTCCATTGAGAAGAAGTTGGAGAATGACCGATTGAGAAAATTGCTTGGTGAAATTTTCTCTCTCTTGGAAAACGGGTTGTGAAGGCTAAAATTTCTCAGTTGGATAAAAAGAAAAATGTCTGCCACGCAGGAAATGCCAGAATGTATTTTAATGCAATTAGAGTTGCATTTCTAAGGTTTTGAAAAGTTGGATACTGTACTAGTGAATTGTTGTCTGAGAATTATGTTACGATTGTAGTAATGTAGGAACTGGTAATTATTTTCACACTTTTCTTTACCTTCAAAACTAACGGTAGTTAACAGCAAATTAAAGTTCCTATCCCGCAATCCACCGCTGCATTAATTTTATTATTTACTTATTTTACTTTTCCGTAAAGACCATTTTACTAATCCATTACCATCTTTCCAATTCTCTCAGTCCGGCTGCTCACAAACACGAACTTTGCGACAGGAGGGCATTTGTGTTGGCGCTGCGTTTGTGCTTCGATCATTTTGTTGCTTTGACAAGAAGTCCCATCGCTGGAACCATCGTGTCTACTGGTTTACTGTAGTTACTTACGCCTTGTTTTCTTAGCATTTTAATTCCCAATGCTGTGACTTTTTAATTCTTTTTACAAACGCAGTGAAATTAGTTAAGAAGTGTTTTATAAAAGTTTAATTCACTCTGACTTTTGCATTTTCCTATCGTCTTACTTTCAAGTATAAGTTCTTATGCCTTAGCGGTTTTTTTTTTTTTTTTTTTTTTTGGTCGCTAACACTAAAAGTAAATGGGCTGCGGTTCGCGCTGGCACTTACCGTTCGCGGGCAATATCACCGCCGTGCTACTCAATCATTGAATGCAAAGTCGCAGCACTACATTTATTTAACCACGTATCGGACGAATTGCGAAATGAGTTAGCTAATGATACAAGCTCTTCTATATGCATTTACATTACCGCGAATTGTTAGATTTATCTGAGTTTTTTTTTAAAAAAAGAAAAGTAAAAAGAAAAAGAAAGGAAAAAAGAAGTCGGCTTGCTTGCGATGGGTTAAACATAAGTAAGTAGTCTAACTCATCTAAGGTAACAAACATATCCTGCAGCGATGACCTCAAACCGTCATTAACATCTTCCAGTGCTCTCCAATTTCAGGCCATAGCTTCAAGAGCAGCGTCAAATTCCTCAGTCACAGTCTTAGTCCATTTCGAGTCCTCCTTCACCGGCTCCCATCCTAACTCGCGACTCCGATCGCCTCTCGTCTGAGATCTACCAACGTCAGCAACGCTCATCAACAATAACTATCCAACTCACCTCGAGCACAATTCAAGCTCAGTGAGATGCTCATCACCGTCGAACCAAGCTTTACTAACCTCCTTCAGCCCAACACTTTCGGGTTCAGCGGTGACTTTGCCTCGTTGATGGCCGACTCTTGCAATCTCCTTCGCTATGTCAAACCATGACTGTTTCCCATGGTTTGCAAAGAAGAATCCCTCCTTGCCAAAAGGTACATCCTCCTCTCCAACAATCTTTGCTAGTAGGAGCGTGTAAAGCGCTGCAATGTCTTCAATATGCGTGTGACCCCAAACTCCCAGTCCGTCGCCGGCGTACATCGCCCGTCCCCTCTCCAGAGCAGTCCTGACCATTGTCGGGATCTGTATCGACGACTTATTAAACAAGCCCGTTCCCTTACCATAGATCAGAGGGGAACAGATGATGTACGTCTTGACACCCAACTCTTCGCCAAGTTCAAAGACGCTAACATCATCAGTTCGTTGATGATATGGCTCAATCGTTTGCCTCATCTTCTCATAAGCGTAAACATCATCTTTATCCGAAAATACCCTTTTCTCAGCGTACGTCTTGGAAACAGGTCTATCACCAAAATTCGAAGTTCCGGAGTTGTGAATGTAGTGAACGTCGCGCCCTGTTTGGTTCTTCCGTTGCGCGAGACCGCTGATGAAGGCCTGGGCGGAGGGGACGTGATAACCGTTTGCTGCATGTATGACGATGTCGTGTGCTGAAGCTACTTCAGTGAGAAAAGCTGTATCGTCGAGGTTGGTGAAGAGAACAGGTGTTATTGGGAGGGAGGATAGAGTCGAAGCTTCAGATTGGGTGCGGACTAGGGCCGTGATGGGAAGTTTCGCGAGGTGTGGGTTTGAGAGGATCGTTGTTAATACACTACCACCACTGAAGTTGTAAAGTACTTCAAACGATAGGAGGGTCCATTTACACGTAGCCGGTCGCGCCGGTGATGAGGATTCTCTGAGTTTCCATGATGTTCGCGGTTCACAGGCTGAGAGTTGAGAGGTTGAACTTGTGAGTATGATCAAGTAGCATCCATCGCTATTTGACTTGAGATAGTCGCTGTTTTATACATTATCCAAAGGCTTCGTATCATAAGATGCATATACGCATGGAGTATAGGGAGTTGCCCAAAGGAGAAATCGGAGCTCGTATGGAGCGACTTCGGGGTTAAGGGCCTGGACTTAGCAACACTTGGCCTATCCAAGCGGACATAAACCGTTGTATGCATATTCGACATGATCTTAGTTTCAGAGCGTCACAGAGGAGTAAGATAATTGGAATGATTGGCTGAAGATATGATTTGGGGGATCGCTGCCCGGGAAGGACTAATGAACGCCAAGTCTCATGGCTCTTTGGTGCAGACATCGAGTCCCGTTCATAAGACATGGAGAGCTTGGTGTAGACGATGATGCCTGTCAGGCTAGAGTGACGATCCACGGGCACTATTGAAGCTCACTTAATGCTTCGTAAAGATACTACAAGGGAATTAGCGCATGTAAAGATCTTTAACTCCCCGAGACGACACCAGTCTCGATAGGATCCACTCGCAATCTGCTTGTTAACAGATCTGCCAAAAGCCCTACCTGATTGACAGAACCAAAGAGCAAAAGCTGGAACGGTCATTGCCCAGCAGTTTACCTGCCCTTGATGTCTCGTTTACCATGATAGGCTGGCCATGAAGGGCGAAGAGCAAAGCTATTAAGGTGTCTATCATATGTGTTCTTTACGTTTAAGCCGGGTTCCACTGCCTCTTCTACCCCCAACCTCATGAATACAGCTATAGCTACAAAGTTTCGTAGTGCTAGGTCTCGAATGTCCTGCTATATTGGCTACTTTGTAGCTGGTTGATAGCCAAAGTAGTGCAGCATCCCATTCGAAGATGGTGGTGTTGGATGGCCCAGAGTTTGTCAGGTTATCGCGAGTGTAGTCATCTTACACCAAATCGAGATTTAATATAGACATTATTCCTAAATGCAAATTCTGTGCTGAGAAACGTACCTTGAACTGATGTGCTTGCTCGGTGCCGCGCCTCCAGTAGACCATTATGTTAAAAATTATTATATATTAATCTTATAAACTTAATTAGCTTATATTCTCTTAACTTTTAAAGCTTTTAGTTACTTAAATATAACTTACTTTAATAAAAGTATTAATACTTTAACTTTTCTAGCCTAAATAACTTAACTAATAAAACCTTTAATAATTTAACCTTTTTACTATAGTATATATATAATCCTTCTTAAAGTTATTTAATAACTTTAATTAATACCTATATTATTACCTTTATAGCCTTTTATAATACTATAATTTATAATAACTAGGTAATATTTTTTTATAGCCTTTTAATTATATTTTTATAAGCCTTTTTTATAAGCCTTTTTAGCTTTTTAGCTTTATAGCTAGTAAAGTTCTTAAGGTTACTAATACTTAGGTAATTAGTAGCTAT
>NW_023502308.1:0-65857 GCF_013396075.1 Fusarium subglutinans
TATACCTTTAAGGCTAGCTAAAAAGTTATAATTTAGGTTTTTCTCTTTTTAGCCTTTAGCTATAGTATTTAGTTAGTTAATATAGTATAATATTTAAGTTATTAGCTAGATATGTTATTTATAGTTAAGGCTTATAGCTAAGAGCTTAAATTAGTAGATAGAACTTAGATTAAAGATTCTTCGCAACTGGTACCTAATCCCCGGCTTTTAGGGCGAGCATCAGAAGTCGAACGTGTACCAAGTCATATTCCCCCACGAGATTGTCAGGGATTGGCTCAAAGACATTCCCAAATGACAAGTTGACATTTGATGGAAGCTCACCGGGAGAGAAGAACTTCGAGTCATCTATGTCAAAACCATCAAAACGAGCATCTTGGTGAACTTCCGGTGCAAAGTCTCGTAACCAAACCCCAGTGCCGGTTCCGACATCGGCTACTGCGGGTGGACGGCCAAGAGAGGCGAGATATGACTTAATGTTATCGGGGATCAAGGTCTTCGTAAGATGCAACCAAGTGATGTGCTGATAGTCGAGGCGATGCTCCTCAACGCCCTTTTTGCCGCTGTTGAGGGTATAAATCTGGGGTCCAGTCATGTTGGTATATGTGCTTAAGCCACTTCCACTAATTCGAGGGTGGACTATAGAGCCCAAAGGTGAACGAGGACACCCGCTCTAACTTATAGTAATAGACATTAAAAGAGTTACGCATCAGCACTCCAAATTTGCGACTATACCTGTGAAGTGGTGCCGTTAGCCGATTGATGATGTTAGACGATCGATCTGATTGGTTCATCCGGTCTTCTAAGGATTCTGATGATAAACTAGACGTGATACCATGAACAAATCTTACTCAGCGCCACAATCAGACAGGTAAAGCGTCCATGATATAGCGTATTACTCTCATCCTAAGACAAAAGTGCTCGGAGAGGCCTTTTCGGGACTTATTATCCCGTTACAGTGGGTATTTTATCGACCTGATCGCCCAATTCTTGCCGGATTCGAGAGTCGGGGCTTTGAGCTAAACTCGGCTTACGTGCGGCGAGCTTCGGGGCTTCAGCCAAGACTGGCTCAGATGGAATTACTTTGCGCAAGTTCCGAGAGATATGAATTGATCACTTTAAATCTAACACTCCAAAAGAAATTCCGATGTATCTCGTGATATTGGTGTGAGGTAGGATGTCTTTGGTGCAGCTTAAGACTCGATAAATCGTCTCTACATGACTCGATAGCATCGTTTTATTATAGAAGCAGGGATACAGACTGATTATATGACGGATTATTTTATTCTTATCTAATATTCGGCGATTAAGGCTGAAATTATGCTTCATTCAGACGTTAGACGTCCGTACCTTGTGTTTACTGGTCTTCGTTAATAAGAGTGAGATTGCTAATTGCTGTAAAGCTTCACGTGTCTATCAGAAGACATTTATAATTTACACAACTAATTTTATGAGAGTTTTCATGTCTGCATTCAAGCCTGGTGATATGAGGGGTTGATCTTAGCAAAAATAATGGACTGGACAGAGCGAGCGCCATACTGTTAATCGGACATCAAAAATACCTATCGCATACAGTTACGGCCGCAGCATATATAAATGTTTCAAGAAGTACAGTGAAGCTTTTTGATGCTTTATAGCTACCACAGAACGTGAACTTTACCTCATGATTGTTCCGATTAAGGCTATGTCGTTGTTAAGGTGCCAGTGCGGGCTGGACATCATGACATTGGAGTCCTGAGGTTGGGTGTTGAGAAAAGACGACGATCTTGATGTTCTAGTCTTCTTACACCCCAAAAAGAATCGACATGGGCGAATCGCGCAGAATTTCCACGCCAGTACTGTGGTTGAGTTGTCAGCTAGCGCTGCTACTCATCCAGTTACGAACTGAGTGGAGGATGATAAGCTGCCCAGGCAAGAGGTTCGCGACTAAGCCGACGTCGCTGCAGCTCCAGACCCTGGTTGCTCTGAATGAAGAAATAATCGCATTCGAGACAGCTTCAGAGTCGTCGATGTGCTAGTGATGCGCCGCTGATGACCTGGTTGGCCAACACTTTGTCATTCTACCAAGCATGCGCTTCGTGATTCAGTTTAAAATAGCCCTTAGGTGAGAAGAAGACTTTCTATAAGACAAAGGTTATACACCCTCCAAGCAACAGTCCCGAAGCATCTTCACACCAATACACTCACAGTCAATACCTGAAAGCTCTACCGGCGCTCGCAACTCTTCACTCACCGACCCCCGCTTCGTCATCTTTGCCCTCCAAGCTCACACCGCAACAATGCCTTCCATTGCCAACATGGTCACAGCGTTGGTGTATCTCGCTTCTGCTGCGAGTACCCTTCCCGTGAATGTCGCTCGCCAACAGACCACTGAATGCGCGACAGGTACGTGGTACTACTCTTGTGACACCAACGACGGTTGTTTCGACCACGATCCTTGTACCAAATCCACTCCTGTTTCTGGCAGGACTCCCGAAAAGGCGAAGGACAAACCGCTCGCTACAGCATCATCACTTTCGGCCAAGACCATTGTCCCTGCTACGTTATACGACATTTACCCCGAGCATCCCGATGAATGTAGTGGTCCGGTCAACGGCGTTCATCTCGAGACTTGGAGTGACAAGTCTCAGGTCGAACAAGTCATCGTCTTCAAGGACATCCCAGCGGATGCAAATAACTGCGATCTCTCTTGGCGTCAGGGACCTCGCTACTCTCGAAGATTCCTCGACAAGAATAGTGATGCACAATCTGATGCACGACCTCTATCTGGTTTCCCCGAGAACAATGTAACATACAACTCCATCAAGCCCTTCGACAATCAGAAATCGATTGGCGGCCCCAACTTCTCTTTCTGGGACGACCGTAAGGAAGACGTCCACCTTGTCGGGGGTGTCGACTGCGCTGAGACTGTTTCCTTCATCGTCGGACTCCGAAATCCCAAGGGCGATTCACAGGTATACCTTGAGCAAGATGAACATGAAAACGGCTGGACTCTTACTTACCACTAACTAATCCAAGTGGCTCACGGGAAATTGAGGGTTCGATGGTTCATGGAGTACCCTTGTTATTCAGGTTCATTATCCTTTAGATAAATACTCTTAGAGCTGATTTGCTATCAAGTCTAGCGTACTACGATTAAAATCAAGAAACTTCTTGCATGCTTTGATCATTCTTTCCCTACAATTACCAACTAGCAACCATTATGTCATGCTTGTCATTAGGATTTCAATTGCTGAGCCAGCAAGCGGGGATGTTATCTTCATTTGCCGCGAAGTTTACTGAGCTCGTGTATGAATGCCGCGTGTCGCCGATCATGTTGTGCTCTTTCGTCTGCAGGCAACCACTTCTCGGGGCTATTCTCGCAAAGACCACAGCTCTATTCATGCTTGGAATCTCGCAAGGATGACCACAAATGGAAATCCTAGACTCTTAGATACCAGTGCAGGTATCAAATGGTTTTGAAAGGCCGCGCAGAACGCAGTCGACAAATGCCAGTCTCAACCTGCCTTTGCCAGCCTTTTTGTGCACTTTTCTCGTCACGCCCTTTTCCCCACTAACGATTATACCGTCATTGACTCACGCCGACGTCTTGTCACGAACATTTGCCACTATGGCTACAGGATTGGAGATCGTCGGCACATTTGCCGCCGTTTACCAGCTGATCAATGTATCAGCTGGGTTGATAACCGAGTGCATGGCTGTACACAATGGCGAGCGCACTGCTGAGAGCGACTTGAAGGAGCATGCCCAAAACTTGGAAGAAGCCTGTAAATTAACTCAGGCACGTTATCGGGATATGGGCTCCTCCGAAAAGCTTTCTGATACCGAAAGGCGTGTTCAAAAGACTGCAAGTAGATGTCACGCTTCTGCTCGAGCACTGCTTGGGGAGCTAGACTTTGTGAAAAAGGAGCAGGAAAATTACGACTGTATGGGAGCCGTCGCTTATGTGATCAAATCCAAGGTGCACCGCAAGAAGATCGAACGGATGGAGGCTAGGTTCAAAAACGACCAACAGGAGTTACAGATAATTCTCCAATCTGATATCCTGTAGGCGCAGTAGTCTTCAGGCGTTTCATCGCTGACGATAGGTCTAGTTCACAAAATAAGGCCATGCAGTATCTCCAGATGGAAAGTTTCGCGGATTTAGAGGAAGACATACAGATTTTGATCAACCAGGCATCCGAGGGCTTCTGCGGGCTAGAGAGATTCATCGAAGCTCAGCATAAGGCGACAAAAGACCTTATCGTTCAGGAAGTCTCGAAAGTACAGCGAGCGATCAAAGAAGACTTCACGACTAAAGAACAGCGCAAAGAATTTCTCCAAAGTTTCAGATATCCAGAGATAAATAAGCGGTATAACGACGTGCTGGATTCGAATGAAGCCAACTTTACTCGAGTCTTTGCATCTTACGAAAAGGTTACGAGGCACGACCAGAGATCTGTATTGTCAATAGGTGGCAACAGTCACTCCAGCTCTGAAGCTAGCAGATATGATGCAAGCCATAGCGACCCCGATATCGACAGTGACGAATTGAGAATTATTGAAGAATCATGGTCGAGCTTCATCAACTGGTTGAGGTCTAGCGACTCCTTATTCTGTATTCAAGGAAAGCCTGGGTCAGGCAAAAGTACTCTGATAAAGTTTGTGATCGATAACAAAAACACCCGACGACTTCTTGAATATCAAAGTCCTGAGATAGTCATCATGTCTCATTTCTTTTGGAAAATTGGAAGCAAAGAACAAAGCAGCATTAAAGGATTTTTATGTTCATTAATCCACCAGTTGTTAGCTCGCAGTGAGCATCTACAGGAGCTTGCAATGGGCCTGTATGATACGGGCTTCCACAAAAGCTATGATGACTGGTCTCCAAGAACTCTCAAAAGTCTTCTCCGCCAGATTTTGGAAGCTAAAAGCCATGCTATCTGTGTCTTCGTCGACGGTCTCGATGAAGTCGCGAATGATGATGGCCTTGGGAAGCTGACGCGGGAGATTGAAGAGGTTCTTCAGTTTTCAGGCATTAAGATTTGTGTTTCTAGCCGACCAGAAGCATCAGTGGTACAATGGCTTGAGAGATTGAATGCTCGGAGCATTTTACTTGAGGATCTTACCAGGCCTGAGATGAGCAACTACGTTCATAAGGGCCTGGATCCCTTGCTTTCTTCGAAGAGACTCTCGATCAAGACCCATCGATATCTATGTGATGAAATGGTTCGAAAATCGCAAGGAGTCTTCTTGTGGCTCTCCTTGGTCTTAAGAAGCCTCATAGACGGTATACAGAACGGAGACACAGAGCAGATACTCATGAAACGTCTTGCTGAGTTACCAAGCAAAATACATGATCTTTATGCTGACATTTGGTACCGTTTGAAAGAAAGGAGCCCAGTATACAGAAGAGATGCAGTTCGGTATGTTATGTATACTCTGATGAGCCACTGGCAGGCGATTTACTTCCGGCCTCAAGAACACATTTTCGATATTTGTGTCACACTACCTGCCTTGGGACAGATCGCATTTGCAGAGATGCCCGATAGACAGGAAACTCTCCTGGAATATGGAAAAAAGATAGAGTTCAAGGAAGTACTGGAGATCTGCAATATGGCAAGAAATCGGATCGAAATCAGTTGTGGTGGTTTGCTACAAATTGGAAGGCTAGAAAAGGGAAAGGGAATATCAACGTGTGATCCCAACGACCTCTTCATGCAGAAGGTGGCTTTCATTCACCGCACAGCTCATGACTTCTTCACCGAGACGGAAGTTGGAAGATCAATATTGCGGGAAGACTCTGTAAACCGCTTCGAGATAGCGACGTGTGCTGCCAAGGGTCTTTTATGTCTCCATCGCATCATGGCTCACCAGCATGGTGTGAGGGCCGAGATGCTTTATTTTCTCGACCAGATTGGGCGCCTGAGCGAGGAAAGCAATATTTCAGCTGTCGCGAAGATAGCTGAAATGCTTCCAGTCTTGCAATCGCTCTTCGCAGAGGATATAATTTCAGGCAGTGGTACCTGGCAACCCAAGTGCCACTTCCTGACCTACCTCGTTCCTTATACCTCTTTCCATAAATTCATCCTATACGAAATACAGAAGGCGTCATCAGAAGAGCTTGCGACCCAAGTTCTCCAAGAGCTATGCTGCGAGATGGGTATTTCCTCCTCTACCAAACGCCTAGTTTCATTTGGACTTATCGGACCCCTTATCTCAATGGGTGCTGATGCGCACACTTGTATAAGAGACCAAGGACTGGCGAAGAGCCGAGAGAGTCACCGCGAGCTGCTGGTCATTAGAGGCAGCTCATTCGCGAACTTTCTAAGATTATCAATCACAGCGTCCTTTTTTGACAGCTACAAGGACGGAGATCTCGCTACACTGGTATCGAAAGTGGTTACAACCATGGCAGTGACCTGCCCAGACCTGAATGACGCGACGTTGATTGTATTCAGAACGTGCAACACTGGCAGAGTCATGCTGGAAAAGGATTCGAACAGAGTCCACAACGAGAATAAATATGCCTCTATTGTTGTAGAAGCAAAGCTAAGCTTTCTTATCGCTTATTTGTTCTCCCAATTGAAGCCATTAACCGAAGAAAATGCCGTTCTCAAACGTTTCTCTGGCAAGCTTGAGCCCCCTAGACCAGACATACGGTTCATTTTCACTTTCGATGAAGACAATCTCATCTGCAACCGCATCTCATCTCAAGGGTCTTGCGAGAGGCTGATTGATTTTCTGTTTCCAAGGGAAGGTTCCCCGCCGCAAACTAGTGAACTAATCGGTAAGCATTCGTTTGAGACTCGGAAAAGGTTTGATCACATTGTTTCCTTAGTTAGGCATGTAGATGTTATTCCATGCGACTTTGAGTCTGAAATGCTGTCTATAGCCGCGGAGAGATTAGGGGTTTGCAACTTCCAGGAAGCAGGTATTATGCCCTCTTTTGACGGCTTAAAAGAATTAAAAGAAGCGAGAGATCATTCTGCTTCAAATATAGTACATGAGTTGGTCGCTTTGGCAACATGCGAAAAAGGTTGGTGAGGGAAATGGATTGGCAATGTATTTAGAGCTCTGTGCGCCAGACATGATCATATCTTGTTTAGTTGTATAGACAGCTGATATATTGCCTCAGCTGGCTTTACAAGACAGCTATTCTCAGTTAACAGATCTGACAGCTGATTCCTATACCTCTCGTCTTACTCGGGAAGGTGAAATTCTTTTGTTTTCATTTATTGCCAGAACGACTTTGTCGCTTATGTTAGGTTATCCATGCATGCACACTCTTGAAACCCTAATTCCTCGCATAATTTGTATTCGAGGCAAGAGACTGATGAAATAATCCCGACAGAGTCTTGTATAAATCTTCGTCATAAACGTATTATAATACTCAAGACACCACCCAGCCAAACCTCAACATCCATTCTCCCTGGAGTTACCTCTTCAGCGTAATCCAGCAGCGAAGAACCTATACCACGAGATTGATGAGTCCGTGTTTTCTTCTGGAAGTCTTCTTCTTGCTTCCTCGTAGGCGTCGTATTCCAAGGACCAACTACAAGCCTTGGGAAAGCTAACTGTATGAGTTCCACAGTGATATCCAAATCGGCTTGCCTCCAGGTCCTTACACCGATTATATCCAAATACGTGTGAGAAGAGCTTTATCAGCTTCAGCCATCTTTGGCTGGACCCAGTACCACAGTCTGGTTGATCACACCACAAAATGTGCTTCGTTCTGTCCGTGAAAACAGGATTCCCGGCATCCCCATATTCTATGCTCCGAAGCCATTCGAAACTTAATGGATCTAAGTATCTCCACCGGCGACTGATGTGTAACCGAAAGGAATTCTCATTCAATAAACCGCTCTTCTTGCAACACCTATTGGCCGTGCTGCGTGGGCGTTCCCAGACATATGTTATGTTGCACTCAAAGCATACGTAACAAAGACTGGCACAGCCATCATTTTTCACTGGAATCGACTTTGGAAAATAGTCGCAGCAGCAAAATGTGCACTCCAAGTTGTTCAGCAAGAGTTCCATCGCAGCTGAAGAATGTGGACAAAGGTGACCACAATCTCGGAGGACGCTTCTCATGATATCTCGAGTCGACGATTTCCTTTCGCTTGGTCCGCTGATTTCAAAGGTCAATGTCGCGGTCCTGGCGATGGTGCCCGGATAATAGCAGTTATCAACTTCGATAGTAGGGATGTATTGCTGTGAAACGAGGTCAGGATTCGCATCAGTCCTTTCGAAAGAAGCATGCGATTTGTCCATGCAGCGGTCGTAGGTGCGGTGTTGGGTCCAAGGTTTGGGGAGCTTCCATTGAAACTCGAGTCTCAGGTGAGAGCATACATCGAAATGACCGAGCAATCCAACGCATTTGTTTCTCTCCCTACCATTTGTTGGGAAGAATATTCCGGGATGGTCCTTCTTGCATCCGGTGCACCTCCTCGGCTCACAAAAGGATATCAGCCTTTCTCGTAGTTCCTCCGTGCTTATGGCCCGGCACCCATCGCATAGGGTTTGGCGGAGCAGAGAAGCATATATCTCGCGACTGTCTCGAACAGCGGCCTGCGCTGTGCTATGCCGACGGCTCAGGGTCTGAAACTTGCGAAAGACAGGATCGTGGTCTATATATTGGCGGAAACCTCGTGATGTTTGGCGGAGTATATACAGCGAGCTGTGAGGAAGGAGTCTGAGGATGGTGTCGAGTATTTCATTGGGTATGCGGGCTGTATTCATCCTTTTTGGTAGGATTAACATCTCCCGGGGTGTGTCCTCATTGTGTAATGCCGCATTCGACGAAGAGAGGGCAACAACACGACTCCTGGGTCCTGGACGGCCCTGTCTGCAGTAGCAAATATAGCGAGCAATAGTGTCAAACCCCTCTATGGCGCACCTGAACCATCTCATAATCCATTCAGAGCGACGCCCAGGTTTTCCGATGCGGGCATGGCACTCTAAAAGTCGTGCCATATCGTATAATCGCTAGCGTTGCAAATGGCAGGGAATGAAAGAAGGGAAGAAATACATTCAAACCAAAGCGAAAATACGATTTTTAAAGAGTCCAGCCTCCCTATAAAAGACAGGTGCGAGGATAAATTCAAGTCAAAAGTATTCCCCACTCATATTAAACTATAATAGACATCCTTTCTGCTAAATCACAGTATGCAAGCTTTGTGTCATGCAAGCCTTGTAAAGTTGAGGCTAATATGGCATAGCCTATCATATCTGTTCTCTCCTAACTCTAACACAAATATCGTTATGAACTGTGATAAGCTTCAAGGTTTGAAAGAGGCTTCAACCCCAATAGTATAACACTTGCACCGATCTATGTAAGGACCTACAGTGAGCCTTCATCTTCACCAAGGTCAAATTAAATCTTTGGCCTCAAAGTGGCCACGAGAATGGACGACACACGGGGACTAACTTCGAAATTCGATATGTGGGTGGAAACCTTATACCACCAAAGAGATCTTAGCTCCTTTCCGAACCTTGTTCACGGGCATGGTTATGGACGGTTTTGCTTGTAAAGTTATGTCACTGTATCGAAGGACCACATAACACACAGTCAGATAATCGAAGATGAAATTATCCGGATATTTCAGTAATTAAGCATATATATTTACATGTCACAAGAAGTTCTTGACGAGTAGACTGAGGCTATAGTATTGGCTGTGCTTGACCTAGATGTGATCTGTTGCGCGCGTAAGACATCCCAACATTTCTAAGAGTAGCGCTATAGCTCTCTGGTTTCATACTGTGTTTTACCAAGTGAATGACTGTTTCAAGTAATAATAAAAAAGACAAACTAAATGAGTGACGTGCGGGAAATTCTCATGGCCAGTATTCAGGCCTGCACTATTGGGTGGCAATGATACCCAAAGGCATTGCTTTGAGACCGCTCAGTGTAGCGTTTACGAACTGTGGCAACAAGTCCAGCAATCGCCCTAAGTTTCAAGGTCAGTTTTGAGCATACTTGGTCAATAAGGTGATCTGACCTGTTGAGAAGAGTACTTTCTCTGAATTAGCGCAAGCCAACAGTCAAAAGAAGCGCGGATCGACTTACCCACCCATCTGGGCATTGAATCTCTTCAGAAGCACATAAGAGCCAGCAGAGATCATCGTGTTTAGCGTGGGGCTTGTCTCTGTGCATAGGTACCTGCGAAAGCTTGATAGCAAGACTGTGACTCCATGTTAGTAAAGTAAGATTGCAATCTCATAGACCGCAATGAGCTAAGCATGAGAGTAGAAGACATAATGGGGTTGTTTGAGATGGAGAGACTGACGATATATCCTGATCAGGTACCAAAACCTTGGACTGGCTCTGCTTGATCTGCCCCAGCAGGGACGGGATAGCGACAATGCCTTGGGCAAGGGCGAGAAGAGCAATGGCCGAGTACTTCATGCTGAATCAATGCCTGATTATATTGTGGACTGGCTGTTCAACTTTGGTTGAGGATGTGTTTAGAATGAGCGCCAGGGATGCAGGGTCGGCTCCAGTATTTATAGATGATTGGACTCCTTCTTGCAAGATTACAACTTACATTTCATGAGAAGGTAGGAAATAAACATCCCTTTTCTGTACAGCTCCGAGAATAATAGCACACTGAAAACAATCGACCAGAAAACTCGCCTATCGTTGTTTGAAACATAGTACATCCATCGATCGTGCTCAATGACGTCCCCTATAGCGGTGGTGGTACCGTACGAGGGATACATGGCAATCACTCGTTCGATGGTACTTCCGGCATGTTACATGCGATGGCTTCTGACTCCTTCTTTGACTGCGCTCTGGTACACGTCGGCAAGTCGCCATCGGAACATCGCTCCTAGAGCTCTAATCAATGTTCTCGGATCGGGAAAGGAAGTAAATGTGAATAGTTGCCATCCGCTATTATTATTGTTACTAAATCTAGGCCTCATTTTGGCCCACCTAAGCAAGTTCAACTTGGTCAACCTTCTTATCCTTCTTGGCATCCTGATCCAATCTTCCATGCTCAATATCATCCAGCTTGCCAGCATGAAGAGCTCCATGAGAGGTTCCCTCAAAGATGGCTTGGATTTCCTCCAGAGTATGACCCTTTGTCTCGGGGAAAAGGAACCAGATAACGACGATGAGACAGGCGAGAATGCAGCAGAAGACAATGTAGTACTTCCAACCGATGTTCTTCATGGCGATTGGGTTGACCTGGTTTCCAACGACGAGACCGACGAATGTGCTGACGTACATGACGGAGACACCACGGCTGCGAAGGGTGTACGGGAAGATCTCAACAGTGTACGCTTGAAGAAGAGGGGCCCAAGCAATAGCGTAGAAGAAGAAGGTGATGAACACAAAGCCGACAATAGCCTTTCCGGTAGTTGGGCTTCGAGTGCTGTCGAACGAAGCACTAAGAGCGGTCCAGATAATGTACGACACGAACATTCCACAAGTTGAGAGAAGGAAGAGAGTGCGACGTCCGAGTCTGTCGACTAACATAGCACCAACAAAGATCGCGGCAAGCCAATTCGAGATCTGCAAGAGTCCGTTAATGAGAGTTTGTTCCTTGGCAGCTGTGATACCGATCGTGTTGAGGACAAGAACAAGGTAGTAGCTACAGGCGACGTCAGACAGTTACGTGAACGCGGGGTCAAGGTGAAACAACATACCTGACGAGGTTGATACCGTTCCACTGAGCGAACCATCCGACAACAACGGCAATGAGGGTTCTCTTTCTGTTCGCGGGAGTTCTAACGAGTTCGAGCCAAGAGTTTTGTGACATGGAATCGGCTTCGTGCGTCAGAGCACCCTCAATCTCCGCCATCACAAAGTTGACAAGTGGAGCGTTTGCGTCACCGCCGGCGTGATACGTGGCGAGGATCTTGCGGGCTTCTTCGCGTCGGCCGTGGGCGACGAGCCATCGGGGTGATTCGGGGAGGAAGTAAACGGCGAGGAGCTGGATGAAGGGGAGGGCTCCCTGTAGAAGAGAGGGGATTCTCCAACTCCATGTTGAGTCGATCTTGAAGGTTCCGTATGTGCACCAGGCGGCGATGATTCCTCCGAGGTACTGTCAAGTCAGTGGATGTCTTTGGGTATGAAGAGTGGGTACTTACGAAAGATGTGTTGTACAGAGCGGTAAGCTTGCCTCGATGTGTGGGATAGGCAAGCTCAGTGATGAGGATGGGGCTAGGCTGGGCCAAGAAACTGGTGAAGAAACCAAGGATAGCTCTCGCCGCAATGAAGGTCTCCAAGTTCTGTGAGACAGCTTGCATAATCGCGAAGGCAACACAGGTCAAAGCTCCGACCATCATGGCTGTCTTTCTACCGAATCGATCGCATACGTAGGTGACGAAGAATAGGGCGATGACCTTTCCAGCTGGGTATACGGAGTTGAGAGCACCGAGCATGGCGCCTTCGGGCTGTCCAAAGTAGCCTCTCCATTGAGGGAGGGTCTGAAGACCGTTCATCATCGATCCTGTGCATGTTAGTAAGGGGTTCAAGGTTTCGCGCGACGAACATACCATCATAACCAATTGCGCCTGATGACACGAGAGGAATAAGAAGGAGAAGGTTAAGCTTCAGGAGATGGGGTACGCGATACCAAGGTCGAGCATCATCGGGGAGTACCTGACGAGGATGTTAGCATTCAATGCCAATCATTCGCGTCTCAGGGAGTAAACTCACTGCTGCAAGGTCATTGCCGGCAGCCGCGGCAGCACCTTTCTTCTCTGTTGGTGAGGAGCCCACGACTCTTGAAGATGATCGATAGTCTTGTCAGATGTTCCAACGTCAATCAGCGGCTGATGATGAATGTCCAGAAACGCAAAACACCAGGGTTATTGAGGTTAATTATATCTGAACCAACGAAAACAGACAAAGATAATGCAGATCCAATGCTACCCCACGCGGTGGTAAACTGAGACCCCATGGGGAAACTTGGAGCGTTCATTGACGCTTGAAGAGATTGACAACTTGTTTGATGGGATCTTGGCTTGACGCGTTTGGGCTGGATCCGACGCTATTCCCAGTCGTTCCGAGACTTCGGACCAGGCTGTCATTGGTCTACGGTCATGTCTTCCGAAGCAGCGTTCAGCCGATTGGTCTCACTCTCGCTCATGACTCGAGCCTTGACCAATTGTCTAGTCTCCGTTGTCGCTTTACCGAAGCCCGTCAAAGTCTGGTGGATGCTTTACTACCAGTTGAACCAGTCCCAAGCTGGAGATATTCCCCCTACGAACCTCCACAAAATTAGCGATCCAGTTCCCCGACGTTGACCCGCACGCAAGTCAGAGAGAACAGATCCGGGCTTGCTTATTACTCGCAAGTATCATCATCCGTCCCTGCCCCAGTAGTTTCGAGGCATACAACGGCAAAATGGCAAACACGCATATTGATGCGATTATACAGTCACTGACGCTGGAGGAGAAGGTACGCTACACCATCAACAGTAAGAGCACGAATTAAGCTAATTCCTATCAAATTTCCCTCTTAGCTGGTCGGAACTTCTCAGAAACAGTTGGTTATCCAGAAAAGGGAATTCCTTCGATCAAGGTGAGTTCGATCTCTTGCCTTCTCGAACTATTTACTAATAGATTCAAGACCGCCGACGGACCAAATGGAATTCGCTCAGCAGCAACAGATCTCGACATCAAGTCGGCCTGTTTCTCAGCAGCATGCAATCTCGCAGCGACATTCGACCTAGACCTTGCCGAGAAATTTGGCAAGGCTCTAGGTGCTGAAGCGAGAGGGAAGCGAGTAAACTGCATGCTCGGTCCAACAGTCTGTATGCATCGCCATCCTCTCGGTGGTCGGAATTTTGAGAGCTACAGTGAAGACCCATTTCTCACCGGTAAAATGTCCTCAAAAGTCATACAAGGTCTTCAAAGTCTTGGTATATCAGCTACGATAAAACATTTCGTGGCCAATGAGCAAGAAACAGCCCGTACGACTGTTGATGAGACCATCGATGAACGTGCATTGCGCGAGATTTACCTCAGGCCGTTTGAGATTGCTGTGAAGGAAGCGAATCCTTGGGCGATCATGACAGCTTATAATCATGTCAATGGTGTTCATTGCGATGAGCACAAGTGGCTTCTGCAGGAGGTCTTGCGCGGTGAATGGGGCTGGAAAGGCCTTGTGATGAGCGATTGGGGCGGTACGAATTCCGTGGCTGCAGCGCTCAATGCTGGGTTGGACCTGGAGATGCCTGGTCCTCCTCGTCTAAGAAAGGAAGATGCTGTCAAGGAGGCACTTGAGCGAGGAGAGTTGACAGAAACCACCATCAACGAGCGCGCCAAATCTGTCGTTGAGTGGGCATTGAAGCTCAAGGCCCGCGAAGCAGAGTCACACTCTGTCGCTCTTGGTCAAGACACTAATACCCCCGAACTGCGAAGCATGATCCGCGAGGCCGGCGCACGGGGTATTGTCTTGCTGAAGAATGAGAGAGATCTCCTTCCGTTGACCAAAGAAAAGGTTCACAAGAAGAAGATTGCTCTTATCGGATTTGCTAAAGACGCTATGGCTCACGGAGGAGGTAGTGCCGCTGTCAATGCGTACCGCAAGATCACTCCCTGGCAGGGCTTGCACGAGGCCCTTGGCGATGACGTCGAGTTCACTTACGCTCGAGGCGCTCATCGCGAGCGTTTACTTCCTGCTATTCATCCTGATGGTCTCTGCGGTAAAGTCGTGGGTCTTGATGGGAAACCCGGCTTCAGCAGGCAACTGTTCAAGGAGGGTGAATCTGACCCCGTATCTACTATTGGACAGCCAACTTCTGCATACTCGCCTCTGGGATCACAAGAGTCACTCTGGAGGAGACTTGAGATTGTCGGTGACTTTACGCCGGCCGAGACAGGAGAGCACTACATCGCCTGCTCTGGATTGGGACCTACGAGAGTCTATGTTGATGGCGAGATCATCTATGAGCAGACTGCCAACTGCACTGACCCCATGGGCTCTCTGTTCCTCGCTGCTCCAGAGCCTGAGTTCCGCCACAAGTTCAAAGGAGGAAAGACCTATCGCCTTAAAATCTGCAGTGATCCGCCTACCAAGATCGGCCTGACCATTCTTGAAGGTCGCAGTGGTGTCCGTGTTGGCTTCTCACTTGAATCTGACCACGATGCAGATCTTGTCGGAGAAGCTGCTGAGGTGGCCAAGGCTGCTGATTACGCGATTGTGTTTACCGGGCATGATCCTCAATGGGAGACTGAAGGTCGGGATCAAGATGGCTTCAATCTCCCTCGGAAGGGCACACAAGACGCCCTTGTATCTACAGTGGCCTCAGTCAACCCTAACACTGTGGTTGTCAACTCTACTGGCGTTGCTATCGCTATGCCTTGGTTGGAGCAAGTCCCCGCTGTCGTGCAAGCTTGGTTCCCGGGCCAAGAATGCGGTTACTCTATCGCCGATGTCCTTACAGGAGCTGTCAATCCTGAGGGTCGACTGCCAGTGAGCTTCCCTAGGAGCATTGAGGACTGCCCTGCGCACGGAAATTTTCCTGGTGAATATGTGGATGGGCAGCTCAAGGTTACTTACGCCGAGGGTGTTTTCGTCGGATATCGTCACTTTGATCGACTTGCTCGGGAGAAGGTTAACTTCCCCTTCGGCCACGGCCTGTCTTACACGACTTTTACATATGATCTGGAGAATGTTTCTCGCGAGGGTGACGATTGGTATGCCTTTGCTACTGTATCTAACACTGGAAAGCAAGCTGGCGGCACATTGGTGCAGGTTTATGCTGGTCCAGCTCAACAGTCTCCTGATCATCCGATCAAGGCTCTCGTGGGTTTCCAGAAGGTTCAATTGGAGCCCGGTGAGGCGAAGTTGGTTAAACTTCTGGTGAAACAGAGAGACTTGGCACATTTCGATACCGGGCTGAAGAAGTTGGTGATTGATGAGGGCGAATATCGCTTCTCATTGGGAGTCTCTTCAGCCGATATTGTCGGAGACATCGTGGTGAAGGTGCAAAAGGCTGTTATCGATCCCTAGATTTAGAGAGGTTAATTCTACTATAATCACGATAGTCACTTCCTTGTCCTAACACATTCCATGAGGTGAGAGCCGAAATTCGCTGCGCGTCTTGGCTAGAGTTCACGGAATGATGCAAGTATCGATCATCAATAGGTTCACTCCCCGTAAGTACCAATAGGCCCATCCATTGCTATTCTATTCTCAGCTCCGCCTGCATTCGTTACTTCCAGAGCTCTCCTCTGCTAACTCGGAGGCGCTACTTCGGGTCTTGGTCTGGGCCTTGGCTCGGGACCCAACGTTACCAATGCGCCGGTACACTAAAGACCCGGAACCTAGAGTGCACTTAATTTAGGCAATAGTCAGCTGTTCCTCGGATTGGGTCCGAGACTTGAATCAAAAACCGTCATACCCGGAGGGAATCCGGAAGGAGTCGCGAAACTACCGCTTCCGGGGCTCCGGTGTAAGTGAGTCTGGCAACACCACTTTCAGATACTGGATGGTATAATACAGTTGAAGTGATGGAAGGTCATGCCTGAGACAGATGAGGTGTTCTTTATACAGCCTATTTACCGAGCAAAACGTCATCCGAAAAACATGCAAGCACCTTATTCAGGGCAGTGTCTCTGTGGGGACGTGAAGTTCGCTATTTCATCGGAACCAGTCACAGTACTGTCATGCTTCTGTGAGCATTGCTGTATAGGGTCTGGTGGCACCCATCAACTGGTAAAGACTCTTGAGTAACAGATTATTGACGAGCTAACCTATACCTGACAGATTGGAAAATTCATGGCCCGGGATGTCAAAGTCTCCACTTCTACTGATGATGCCATTACGAAGTACACACTCTCCGATACATCGAGCGGAAGTTCTAAAGAGAAAGAATTTTGCCGTACATGTGGATGCACACTCTGGACTATTCCAGCAGCCGCAAAGGGTAAATTCTACATGATCCGACTCCCATTGCTGGATGGAGGGTAAGTAAACTACCCTATGCTGAGTGCACTCATGCTAAAATGTGGTTTAGGCCCAACTTCCAACCAGTGAATGAGATTTTTGTTAGGAATCGGCCAACTTGGGTGGAGCCAGTCAAAAACGCGATTCAATGGGACGAGATGCGAAAGTGACGCGTAGAAGAGACTGAGAATGCGGAGAAAGAGGGGAACCTAGCCTGTTGATGGGTTAGAGCAAGGGTCACCGATTGGCCTGAGGAGGTCGAGCTCCATCATCAACACACACCTCGGCTGGAGTTATTGCGCCAAAAGGAGGTACGAGCAATGTTGTAATTCAGTCACGAGAGCAGTAAAACACTTCTAGCGGTTAATTGCCATGTCAACGATACCACTTCAGCTCAGTCAGGAAGCTCAGTATATCCGGTATACCACCACTTGCCGACGAGCTCCGAATGAGCTAATGCAGAGATTCTTGCCAATGCTCCCCGGATTTTAGCCGTAGTCTATGTGATCCCAGCCTCCAGCTTCATATCTTATCTCTTAATTCTGGGGACCCCCCCGTTCCGAACCAATTCATGTCCATTCCGAAAATCCATCCTCACCCGACCCAACAACCAGCGACATTCCCTTCGGGTACGGAACTAACTACACATGGAGCCTCCACGACGAACAGATGACGCTGCCTCTGCTAATCGCCAGAGTGGGGCCAAACGCCTCAAGATTGATGTCGCTTGCGATAACTGCAGAGCCAAGAAGGTCAAGTGTGACGGTGTACGACCAGGTGAGACAGACACTCACTCATCACTCAGCCCCAGGAGCGGAGGGGACAAAGGCTAAGACGCTGCAGTCTGTGGCTCCTGTAGCAGGAAATTGGCCCTGAGGGACAAGTGCAACTTTAGCGCTAATTCGACTGCCTTCATACATCATCGCCCGCCAATAACAGCGCCTTTCACTGCAGCCCAGAATGGACGTCCTGTTGCTCCTCCAGCACAAGCATTGCCAGTGCAAAGACAGGGTAGTTCTCCCTCTATGGCAAGCCCACCTGTTCCCATTCTGCCAGCGGTGAATACATACGAGCCTCAGCCGCGACGGTCTATGCCTCTATCGCTGCCGCCACCACCACCGCCACATCATCACTCTCCAGTGACATCTACCCCCGGCAGCGGCACCAGGCCAGACTCACATGGTGGCCAACTCAATGTCGGAGCTTCAGTTTGTTCAAACAGTCCTTCTGCTGTTGACTCCATGACAGCGGTCATCGATGAGGGGACGAGTACTGAAGAGTTCTTTGGGAAGAGCAGTGCGGGCTCTTTCACTGCCCAGATCAAGAAGGCCATTGATGTGAGGCTGGGGAAACCTTCAAACTCAAGTGACAATGTGTCAAATACATCTCGTTCAGCTGGGGTTATGGGTACTGCTTCAGTAACATCGCCAGACTTCTCATACGTTCTACCTCCACGGAGGCAGGCCGATCATCTGATAGAGCTGTACTGGTTCTACGTTGATCCGTTGTATCCGTTCCTAGATAGGCACCGCTGGACTCGTGCTTATAATGCTATATTCTCCGGGACGACCATGGACTTGAATGAGCGAGTCTTTGTCGCTACACTGAATGTCATCCTAGCCCTATCAACCCAACTCGTCGAATCGCATTCGTTAGAACAGCGAGAACAGTCGAGTGAGACATACTTCCAGAGGGCCCAGGAGCTATTACCGATGAGCCCCTGGGAACCCGGATCAGTCGAGTTGGTGCAGTGTCTACTGGTAACGAGCCAGTATCTTCAGAGTACATATAATCCGCATCAGACATGGATGGTTATTGGCTCTGCCATTAGGATGGCCCAGGGATTGGGACTTCACTTGCCTCAGACCTCAGCGAATCGTCCGGACCCTGGCGAGCGAGAATTGTTGCGCAGGATATGGTATGGATGTGTTCTGATGGATCGGTGAGTGAACCTGATTGTACCTTGGCTCCTACTCCGCTAACCTAGCCAGCATGGTATCTGTGACTCATGGTCGCCCTGCCATGATCTCCCAGCATCCCGCAAAGAACGTGCCACATCCAGCGGAAACTTCGAACGCCCAGAATGGAATGCAAGGTCTGGAATATTACAGCTTCTTTGTGAGGTCAGTGCGACTGTACGAGATCATTCACAAGACCATGATCGCGTTCTATGACGGCTCACAGGGCAATCGGCCGAAAGACAAGGAGTCGCGTTTTGACCTTGGAGGTTTAGAAGGCGAGGACGAAGACCTTGATAGAGTGGTTCAACTGGATCGCTGTATCAGCAGATGGCAGTTAAAGCTACCAGATCATCTCTGCTGGGAGTTGTTGGAGTCAAATAAGGATGAAATAGCACGGCGACAAGCCGTGATACTTCGCATGAGGTATACGCCTCCTACTCTCACAGCTGTCTATGGCTGCTAACTCACGGACAGATTCCTCCATGCACGGATCCTGCTACTACGGCCTGTCCTTTCCAGATTTTGTCTCACACAATCTCCCCAGGACAAAAAGCCCATGGACGATAATCTTCAAGCTCGTGTCGTTCAACAAGGCGCAATGTTCTGCGTCACGACGGCTCAGAATATGATCAACACTCTGGTGAAGCACCAGACACTAGATGGCACCGTTGGTCTGCTCCCGGCCTGGTGGTATCGAGTGTACTACATCTACTCTGCTGCTACAGTACTGATCGCCGCCAAACTTCGACCAGATGTCTTTTCGGCCGTGGAAATCGGCAGATCTTGGGGCCAAGCTATTTCAGTACTCAAGGCTCACGAGCAGTTCGGCCAGTCTCCTCGCCGGTGCGTTGCAGCGCTGCATATTCTTTCTTCAAAGATCTTGCAAGCAACGCCTCGTGGTTCGCCGGGACGTGAAACGGCGAACGCCAACAGACCCAGTGAAGGTAATGACCCAGGCCTCCCCCAACAACCGATGCCGAACATGGAGGTTCCTGATCTTGTTCAGCAACTCGCGGAAGAGTTTCAAACCCCAATACCGGACTTTAATCCTCAAGAGCTTGCGGCTTTCAACTTGGATGTGAACGATATGTCATGGCTGAACGATGTTCAAGGAGTTTGGGAGCTTTTGAACGAATAACACAACGGAAAAATTGCTTCTATGTCTATTTACCCAAATACCATGTTTTAATCTGCCCATTACTCAAAGACCATCTTATTCTTGACACTTCCCAACTCGGTGATGCTAACCTCCACAACATCGCCGTCATTAAGATACTTAGACTCCTTCATTCCCATGGCGACGCCACACGGTGTTCCTGTGAGAACAACGGTTCCAGCCTCAAGCGTTGTTCCCTGGCTGATGAAGCTGACAATTTCCTCAACACCGAAAAGAAGATCATTCGTACCCTCGCTTTGTCTCTCCTCGCCGTTGACAGTTGTTGTCAAGTGCAATTTGGAAGCGTTACCAACGATAGCAGGAGAGACGAGAAGAGGTCCAATGGGCGCGAACTTGTCGAAACCCTTGCTGAAGCACCATTGGGGAACACCGCCTGCCTTCTTGGGGTCTCGTTGCCATGCTCGCGCGGAGACGTCGTTGGAGACTACGTAGCCTGCCACGTAAGAGAGAGCATCTTCCTTGGTGATGTTCTTGCCAGACTTGCCAATCACGATACCCTGCATTTTGATGTTAGGCAGTTTTCCGGCAACAAGATAGATGGAATACTTACCAGCTCTCCCTCGTAGTCTATTGTGCCATCTTGGGCGATCTTAGGAATGGGGACATCCTCATTGAAGCCAGCAATGGAGGTAGAGGGCTTGATGAACAATGAGGGATAAGGCGGCGGTGTTCGGCCACCTTCCTTGACTAATCGGTCAATTCAGTATAGTTTCAGTCAGTGTGTGCTTCGTCACTTACTGTGCTTGATGTAGTTAAGGCCAATGCATCGGACGATAGGCACATCAGCCGGTCGCAGCAGCTCCTTTACAGCCTTGACATGTACCTTGTCACCCTTGGTGAGTTGCGCCACAGGACTCTGACCCTTGTACTCAATAGCCCACAGGTCATTCTTGGCTAACTTCTCAGAAAAGTCCTTGTCATTCTCAATGAGAGGGTCTCCAAAGGTCTCATTTCCGTTGTCATCGACAAAGCGGATGAGGCGGTTCCAAGCTGTTGAGGACATTTTGCGGGTGAATGTAGACGTGAAATTTCTGCGATACAAAGGTGCTGCGATACTGGCTATTCTCATCGTTGCATTATCTTCAAGGTTGTATACTACCTGTTATAGTTGTTTCTGAAAGGCGTGATGATTGTCGGAGAGTGTTGGTGGTGAGATCCACTATTGTGACCACTCATAGCGCGGTCCGGCCGGAAGATCAGAGCCCGGATCCCACCGGAGTGAACCCGGAAGACGGATATTGACTTCGGCTGTTGTGGATGATTGATTAAACGCGGTTCAATGTGACCGTTGTAGCAATTCTGTTGCCTATCGGTACTACTTCCCCAGCTTTCTCTTGTCTGGGGATCTTACGATCGTTGTCCACTCCGAGACCATTCATCAATCCGTTATTTATTTGCAGAACACTCCAACGACACTTGCGAATCACTAAACAAAGCAAAAATAATATCATAATCATCTTGGCTCTTGGAGAGACCACAGAAATAATGGGGAATTATACTAGCACAGTGGCTTCGGGCGCCTCGGACGGCGACTCGCCAGAGATGAAGCAGTATATCAGCGAACTACCATCCAAGAACTTGGGGCCTCTTTGGTCACAGATGAACATGATGGTGCCACCGACACCAAACCCCACAGCGAAACCTCACATGTGGACATACAGTGAGGCCTTGCCTCATTTGGAGACAGCCGCTAAGTTGGTGCCAGAAGAGAAAGCAGAGCGGCGAGTCTTGATGCTTGTGAACCCTAGCATGCGTGAGTATATCATATCAGCCATGTTACTGAACTCATTTGACTGACTTTTCTAGAATCACCATACACAACAGATACTATTTATGGAGGTCTTCAAATCGTCAATCCTGGCGAAACAGCGCCAGCACACAGACATCTTGCCTTCGCAGCTCGCTTCATCATCGATGGTGAAGGTTTCACAGCGGTTGAGGGCAAGAAGATGCCCCTCGTCAGAGGCGATGTTGTCATCACGCCGATTTGGCACTGGCATGACCATGGCAACGAGAGTGATAGGCCAGTCGTCTGGTTAGATATGCTGAACCTACCTCTATTCCGCTTTGCTCCAGTTCACTTTGCCGAGGGCTACTCTGACCCTCGCTATCCCAGCGAGTGAGTATCTTTCCACCATGCACAACTAAGATGCCCTTGCTAACGCTGTCAGACATTGCGACCCTTGCGAGTTCCGTTTCCCATGGGCTCCCGTTGAGAAGGAACTCAATGTTGACAAGAGCGAATACTCCATCTATCACTATAAGCTCTCAAATGGGAAGCCTTTATCAACATTCCTCGGCGTTCAGGCCGAGAGACTGAGCCCTGGTGCCACGGTAGAGTCACAAGAGAGCCAGTCCTATCTTTATCACTGCTATGAAGGAAAGGGTCGCACTGAGCTTGTGACGCCGGCGGGGGAGACGATGACGTTCACATGGGAGGCACGCGATACCTTTGCTGTGCCCTCTTGGTGCAAGGTTAAGCATATCAATGAGTCTAAAACGGAGCAAGCATACCTGGTGGCTTGTCATGATGGTCCTTTCCTTGAATGTTTGGGTATTCAACGACGAAAGTAGTAGTCTCAAATGGCCGACATGTCTCATAATGGTATATTCTTTTGGCACATTCATCATCGGCTAGCTTAAGTTTATTTCATCCTTTATCTTTCTAGGGTCTACTTTGGTCCGAGTTCTGTCCAGATCTATCTAAATCACGGCATGAGATTGCTGCACGATAAACAAGACTTTAGATGGTAAGCAATGAGGTCACAATGATATGAGACATGTGTATATAGAATGGTAGATTGATTGAGGTGAAGTTGCCACAGAATCTATTTGACATGCTAGACAGGTGCAAGAATGAAGGTCCATATCATAAGCGCCCGGAATCTGAGACCCAGGTGACCACTAAACGTGGCTGCCATCACTTTCCAGGCCCCTGGGCACTGACACGCTGTTTCTCAATGGTGATGAAGAAGATAGTGGTGTCAGCCTCGCCGCCACCAGAGTTCTCTACAACGAAACCACCGCTCACTGCTTCCGGATCCCAGTTGTCCGCGTCAAGATCGGCCTCGGAAACAGTCTCAAGAGCCTCAGTGTAGTGATGATCCTGGGGCGGCTTTCCAACAAGATCCGTGAGAAACTTCTTGTACTCGTTGTACAGATTTTCTTCAACCAGCGCCCCAGTCTCATAGGTTATGGCAGAGTAGAGATGGGCATCAGCACCTCCAACCTTGTCGTTGTGCTCGCTGTAGAAATTTGTGATCTTCTCCTTGGCTGTGTCCAAGCCATTCTGGTCAAGATTGTAATGGGCGACAATGGCACCTTGCTTGGTCGCAAGGATGACACCGAAGCAGCCAGCGAAGGATGAGCTTCCAACAACGTGATTGCCAGCAGCAGTGAAGTCTACAAACTGGGTATCATCTTGGTTCACGTATGTTCCAGCTTTCTTGCTGTCGTCGAGCTTGCTCTCGTAGGCTTCTAGCTCAGGGGTTTTGACTCTGGCGTAGATCTGGTGATCATCGCGAACAGCAAGCCTTGGGGCATTAGCTTTATTGAAAGGTGTCTGTAGGTAAAGGACTCACTGGTTGGTGTAAGGTGCAGCGATGCAGAGCTGAGAAGCAGCAAGAAGAAAGAACAGTGAGGCCAACAGCTTGGCCCAACCGCTCTGGAAACTCTTGGAGCCCAACATGGTGATGAGCAGGATAGGATAGTTCTAAAAGAGTGACGGTTTAAACGAGTGTATAAAACGAGAGGGTTGAAGAAAGACTGTATTGTTTGATGCAATGAGATGACCAACTTCAGAGTCTTTGTCCTACATATATGCTGAATAGAGAAGGGATATCAGTGTAAGATAACCAGAGTAATGCAACACGGGAATCTCCGAGCATCAGCCATCAAGGCTTGAATCAGGACGAAATTACAGTACACGAGCTCCATAGAAAGGATCGTGGAAAAGCGGGTTCGTTGTTCATTCTTGGCATGATCTGCCTGTGCGCGATGGGACTTGGGGGCGGGATAAAGTTGAGATCGTCAGCCAAGACATGAAAACTCCGAAGAACTTGGCCTTTCCGTCTTACCCGTTAGACATTAGCAGCTTGTCGTCGGATCAAAATAGACGGGGAGTTCCGAAAGGCGATGCAGAGTGATTGACGAGGATCCTATGCACGTTCCTAAAACTGGATCAATGTTGCATTTGCTTATTGTATATTATGGATATCTGTTGGGGAAACGATCTTTTGTTGGCTCAAGGTAGCACTCGGCGCTTATAGATGTTCATCCTAATCTCGTGTCCTTACATATCCTCGAATATTCACGATGCCAGAAGCTTTGCCATGAAAGGGATGGTTAGATTGCGATCCATAGATAAGCGTGAAGGATTCGTTTGATGTGACAGTCAGCCACCATTGCAAGGCTGAGAATGTCACGGCCCCCGAAGGATCGAGCGTTGTAACATGTTTGGCCCAGTAGGGCGCTCAGCTATGGAGATCTTTCACGAATGGAGCATATGTTGGTTCAAGGGTCCTACTTTCAATGTGTCACTGCCCACTTGCTCGGTTCGACTGTTATTTTATAGGCCAGTTATACGAACGGGGGCCGAAGGGCTGCAACGGCAATTGATGGCATGACGCGTAACAGCATCTCCATGATTAAGCATGTTTATTGACCATTGCTTTGCTTTGGTGGAAGTCGACGATGACCAAACCTGATGGTGAGAAATTGGTCGTTCGGTGGAAGCCTGAGTCAACCTAGTAATTCCTGTTGAGCTTCTACTTTACCACGGAAGCTGTAATTAACACTTAAGCTTTGATATATTGTGGACTCTTTCTTAATTGGATGCGCCGTCTTGCATTCAAGGATGTAAGGCTGAAGAAGTGATAGACGACTTGTTCGATGCCGTGTCCAAATGTGACAGCGAAGGACGGAAACGGAAATGCCCGAAGCAGAGCGAAGTCCGAAAAAGCGATTCATGTCAAGCAGAAGAAAGAGATTGAAACTGGGGAATCATCAATCATGCGCATCCTTCAGTGGTCTTTACAAGGCTGTCCGACGTCATCAATGCAACCTTACAAGTTCAGCTCCGCATCGAAAAGGAAGCGATCCGCAGGGGTAAGCGAGGATCCAAGAAACACTTATCAGACGGAAAAAGGGACCCGACGAGATGTGGCTTGGAACGGCACGGGCCGATATCATAACATGGCGATGAACATACAATGTAACTAGGATTCGATCCTTCTGAACCGTTTCAGTTACATGTCCACTCTGCGGGACTAGCAAGATTAGGCTGGCCATAGCGCCTTGCCCCCAATGGACAAGCTACAAGCCTCTAAGCCTCGGGCAAGATGTAAGCCTGATTTAGTATCGGGATTATATACCTATCTGTTGTGTCTGCAGTCTGTCGCCTAGGTCTAGCCCAACATACTCGTACTGAGTTCCTTCATTCGTTATACACTAACTAAGTCATTCTTTTTCTTTTGAGACCTAGACAATCACTCGTTATGCGTCTGGTCGGTCTTGTTGTGGCTCTCGCCGCTTTGGCGGAGGCTCAACTCCCAGAGACTCCTGGAGCCAATGGTGATTCCACCACCACGACTCTTCACCCTCTTCCCTTTGAAACTACTTCGTCTGAGATTTCTGCATTCGATAAGACGACTTCTTCGAATGTCGCACTTCCGGAGACAAGCACAGATGTTCCGGTTCCTGATACTGCGTTTACTTCAACCGATATGTTGCCTGAGCTGTCTGAGTCCAAGAGCACCGACATTGCGGTTGGAGGTACTTCTACTGCCAATGACGAGTCGCCTCTTGACTCGACATCTTCTGGTGAGATCCCTGTTGGACAGCCCACTACTGGGACGGGACAGCCTACTGGTCCCGAAACTACTGCCCAACAGCCTCCAGCTATCGACACTACGACATCACAGGGGCTTCTCGTAGCAGAGACAACTACTCAGCAACCTCTTGCCCCTGGTACTGCCACAACTGATCAGGCACCTGGTGTCGAACCTACTAGCCAACAGCCTCCTGCACCTCAGTCAACTACTGAGCAAGGCCCTGCTGTTGACACAACCACCCAGCAGCCTCCCGTTCAGGACTCCACGACTGAGCAACTGGCACCTCAGGATACCACTTCGCAACCTGTTGTTGGAGTGGAGACCACCACTACCCAGGCTCCGATGCCCGTTACCACTTCCTCAGAACAGCCTGTTGGTGAGGTGCCATCGACAACTGAGAAACCTGAGGACCCCAAGCCTACTACAACTCAGCAAGAGGAAGCTGAGCCTACTAGTAAGGACGAGGAATCTGGTCCTAAGTCCGAAGACTTGGACAACGAGGACCCCAAGACCAAGGATGAGACTGACCCTGAACCCACCACCAAGAAAGACGAGGCTCCTATCACAGTTCCCCCTGCTGCTGTCACTGCTGAGCCTCAAGAGACCATCTCTGGTGTCAGCGATAACACTCTGCACAGTACCAAGGACAGCGATGACAATGATGTTGTTGTCCCTGTTCTTTTTGGTCCGTCATGCCTGATCTTTTGTGAGCATGCTGGAAAAGACAATGGCCCTGGCGGTATCGTCCTTTGGGGTATTGGTAAGTTCGCTGACCTTTTCCGCCCAAAGTTTATACTAATATGTGGCTTAGGACCTGCACCTGGAAGCTACGTCCTTCCCCCTCTCCCTGGCATCACTCCGGCTCCATCAGCTGTCGTCATCAACGGAGGTGTCCCTACTCCCGTAGGAACTCAGACACCTGAAGATCCTGACGACCAGGACGATGACGACGACGATAAGAGTACTGCTGAGGAAGAGACCAAGACTGAAGTTCAGACTACTGAAGCCAAGTCCACTGCCGAGTCTTCCGCTGCTTCCACTACTCAGGCTAGCACCACTGAGCTGCCTCAGCTATCGATGGGCGTTGAGACTGTTGTAGTGAACGTTGATGCTACTCCTACCACCGGCGCTACCTCCAGTGAAGCTACGACGGAGGCCACCAGCACTGAAGCATCTACCCAGACTACAGAGCTTCCCCAACTGTCTATGGGCGTGGACACGGTAGTTGTCGACGTTGATGCGACTCCAACAACTGGAGGAACTACTGAGACTTCTGCTGCTACTTCTACACAGACGACTGAGCTTCCTCAGCTGAGCATGGGCGTCGATACGGTCGTTGTGGATGTTGATGCTACCCCTACTACAGGAGGCACCACCGAGACCTCCGCTGAGTCTGTCACTACCGAAGGGTCGAGCACTGAGGTTTCTGAGGCCACGAAGACCCAAGATACCACTACCGCCGAGATGACTTCAACAAAGGCCACAACTGCTGAGTCTACGACAGCAGGACCTACATCTACTGAGACCTCTGTGCAGTCTACTACTTTCGCTACTTCCACCACGACTAAGGAGCCTGAACGCGAGTATCCTTGCATCATTCATGCCAATCCCGGCATTGATCCCTACTGCGCCTGTGAGACTACAGTCAGTGGCAAGGGCTTCTATGTCTACACTGATTTGATCTCGTCGTCTTGCGCCGACTACACGACCTTCCCCTCCTCTATCCCTACTGATGCTTTTGAGCCCAAGGTGACTGAGAAGCCTGACCCAGAGCCTTTCGTCAAGACCGACGATGGCACAGTGGTTTCTTACCCCGACCGTACAGTCTTGGTTGGGAACTACCCAGGTGGAAAGTATACTTATACCCAGGGTGTCGGAGACGCTGTTACACTCGAGACTCCTTTGCCCACGCAGACTGATGCGAACAACAAGGGCTCTAGCCAATGCGGCAGCATCGATGATGCATGTGACCGTGCTTTGAACGATGGTTTCGATGATGAGACGACATACACGGACTATGTCTCGCGCTATGCTAGGATCAAGAGCGGTATGATCATGCTCGCGACATTTGGTCAAGCTGGTTGCACGGCCCAGTTCAAGTGCGATGACTATGGTCTCGGAATGAAGGGCAAGGACATCAAGGATGCGTAAGTGAACCCTTGCATGGTCGATGATGAGTTTATGCTAACTATTTCGCAGTGTCCAGTACATGAAGGATAATGATGGAGTGAGCAAATGTGGAACAGCGTACCTATCTAACACGTGTCAGATCACACTGAACTACTGTACCAATTGCCACCATGACGGTTAATCAGCTGCTGCAACATGGCGGCGTTGGGAATGATGGCTTTATTTCAGCAGTTTTTATACAGATTTGTTGCCGCGGGAGACAATTCACGAAACTGACGCGTCGGCGTGTTGACTGAGCCCAGAGCGTGTATGTCTCTTTTTCATGTTACGCAGTGACTTATGTAAACAGGGATGGACTTAATCTTTTTTCCAGCTCCAGTGGGGTGAGGTAGTATGAGCCCCGTCGTCATTGTGAATGCTAGAATTTCCAACTTTTTCGATATCATCAATTGCACATTATTACCCTCACCGCCTTCAATTTTTGTGCCACAATGCGTTCGGGCCACCTCTGACCCCGCCGTCTTGGCCTTTGCGATCTCTCGTTCTGATGAATGTCAGGTTAGTAGGCTCCTGGGACCAAGAGCATGGTCGACTTGGCGAAGGGGAACCATTGCGATCTAATCCCAGCAATGCCTTCTTCAAAAGTCTATTCCAGCTTTGCTCCCCAACTCTCGAATCTTTGACATGGGAGAGTTGGAACCCCGAGGCCTGGAAGCCTCTCTCTCTTGGGACCGACCCCAAGTCCTTTCCTAAACTGCGACAGCTCCGAATCAAGCCTGGCCGTGATGCCATAGATGAAGCTAGTTTTGCTTCCCTCCTTTCTGCGCCGCTCAAGTCCCTCGAACCGAGTCACTCCTCTTTTCGTTTATTTGAGCATCAGATTCGTTCCCGTATCGAAGAGCCATATCGGGATCTTGAGGAGCTTGTTATTGAATTAACAGAGAATCCGCAGCTTGCCACGGAATTAATCCTCAAGCATAACAGCTTGAAAAAACTTTGGGTTGCTCAAAATTACTACATGTCGGGTCGTGATAATTCTTTGGATCGAGTCTTGATCCCTGGCCTTGGAAAGGGTCGATTTAATAACCTTCGCTCCTTGTATGTTCAATTTGGAGGTCAAAACAAGGATGCCGGCTACGACAAAGATCATTTTTTCATTTTGCCGGAGTCTCTTGCGACTATCTGCGAGCTTACGACCCTAGAGCAATTGGGTCTGCGCTGCGATGAGATGGGATATGAGTCCTATTCACCCGAGGACTACACTGGGGTCACTTTTCCCATCTGGCTCATCGACCATGGTAAGCTGCGAGCTCATCTGCAAAGTCTAAAGAATCTTAAGATGCTGGTCATAAGGGGAGATACATATCCCTCGAGGGCTGGCGAAGGTTCTAGCCACACTGGATACTACAGACAGGCCTACGCGAACCCAGAAGATCTCCAGACGGCGGAGGATCACCCGGAGCTCGGCCCGTTCGTTCAGGAACGAGGCGAATCAAGGGTGGCTTGGCAGCACGCACATTTGTATCGCATGGTTGAGCATGCAAGGAGTTACCGAGCAGTGTTACCAAAGCTCGAATGGATCCTTTGCGGAAAACGTCCGATGAGATTCATCGAGGACGCTCAGGGGGTTGTCCAACCCCATCCCGTTGGTAACGAAATGGATGAGTGCAAAACATTCATCGGACGAGTTTTTGGTCTAGCTTCTGAGGTTGAAATAGCACATTCGACGGACTAAGGCGGGGTATATATTCGAGACTGACAGCCTGTTGTGTATTGTTGATTCCTTGTGTAGTTGGTTGCAGTCAACCCTCGCATGGCCGTTATTTCTGAAATTTCTGCTGCCATGGATTCAATGTACGCACGGGGTCATTTGTCTTTGGTTTCGCAAGGTCTCGATTCTTGTATGCAGACGTAACCACACCACACTATACCTATCCACAAGTAGCACCATATGCCAAAAGACATTTCTCGTCCCAAGCTTTCGATGACTTTTTAATAATGAACATGCCCGCCACTGGTTTAGACAGTGGCTAGCTCAGTCTCGACATTTCTTTATTTGCTTGTCTACCCATTCTATGGAGATACTTGGGTGAACCAGCCAAGAATCTGAGGTGCAGAAATACGGACGTTTATCATCATGCTGTCGCCCTTTACGCCGTACCCAGCTCCCTGATTCCCATTTGTATCACTCTTGGAAGCTCGAAATACTAGCAAACTACCACCCGATGATAGACAATCTTCGATGTCCTGGACCTGACTCTTCTGGAAGGTGGTTTGAGGGGTCAGGGTAATGCACACATCCTGGACAACAAGGAAACTAGTGGTCCAGGCCGGTAGCTGACAATCAGTGGTATCGACTATCGAGCCGCTAGCAAATAGTTTGCGGACATCCTCAGCGTTACCTGCTGAGATATTTGGGACAGTAGAGGCTGCAGGATCAATGTTTTTGCCGAGTACCCGAGCGTTGAACCATGGCCTGTCGATAGCAACTTTCGTTGCGCTTAACACAACCTTGACATCGGTATTCTCAGCGGACAAAGGAGATTCCTGGCCGGTCGCGGCAGAGCTAGTGATACTAGACTCGCTAGAGGACAAGAGATTGGTTGACCAAGCAAGATTCGAAGATGCAGTACAGCTGAGCTTTGACTGGGTCTGCATCAATGTCCGAGTATCAAAGACTAAGGTCTCCCATCTTGGTGTTGTTGTACTGCCTTGGAAAGCATGGGAAGTTCCCTCATAGTTCTGAGCGCCAGTTTCCCGAAGAATATTCTGATACTTCTCAATTTCGACAGTAAGCGACGCAATCTGATCATTAATGGTATATAGCTCAAGCCTGCTATCGCGACTGGTGGCCTGTGAGACTTCTGTCTGAGCCCGAGTAAGTGCTTCGGAAGCCTTAGCAAGATCATTTGAGTTCTGAATATGTTTTAGTTGCAATGCAACGAGGGATGTCCACTGCTCATCGCTCAGTGGACCTGCTTGGTACTGCTGGAGCAATGCATTGAGTTCCATCTTGTTCCTGTCGCTCAGTCCTTTGATAGCTTCAATACCTTCCTGTGTTTTTGAACAAGCCTGAGCAAAGTAAAGCTTTATGCACTGGGCAACTGGATCAGTAAAGCCCTTCGCCATTTGTGCTTCTGTGGCGTCCGCAGCTGCCCTTGCATTATCCACAGCTTTTTGCAACGATTTGAAGTCGCCCACCACAGCCACTAGAGTGTCCCTTCTTGCTTTAAGGAAGCTGTATTGTCTTATGGCGTCTTGCAGCTGACTCTGGATGCTGCCAGCATTGTCTTGCTGCCAAGGGTCCCGAAGACTTTTAGCCCAGTCGCTAGGGGCAAGATTGACGGGATAAATGTCTTCTGTGTCATCCATATTGCGGTTCACGCAAGACCTCAGGTCCTCTCTCGCCTGCTGCAATGTTTCATTGGCTTGGTCGGGGTTGGCGTCTTGGTCAGCCGAAATGAGACCAGAAAGCACCTGGTCGTATGTCTCTGAGAGTTTGCTTCCATTTGGACCGCCCACGATGTTAGAAAGCTCCAACATGCCATCTGTGAGACGGAACTCCGCCTCAGCCACGGAAGACGGCTTGATCATCCGTGCAGAGTCCGAATCACTTCCATCATAATGTAACTCGCTTCTCTGGAGGGGTTGTGTCGGAACTTGCATCTGGAAGAGAGTCTTGTCTCCGGCATCGAACTTGTGACGCAGCGCATCGTAGATATTGGTCAGTAGAGGATGGGTCGTGGAACTCATCGTTGCAAATTAATGTAAATTGAATGTCTTGTGGTTTTGAGAAAATTGTCCGCGAGGCTTGGGGGAAACAGAGAAGAGTTGGTGAGGGGAGCCAACTGAGCTAGCGAAAGTGGCTGAGACACTTTGACGGTCTAGCCCGGCCTGTGGATAGCCTCTTATCACCAGCAGCGCGAATCAAGTCAAATACTAACTCGAGATTCGGTGTCATATTACAGCTACGTAGTTTCATCAGCTCCGCCTCAAACTTGGAACTAGGCATTGGGGGCTTGAGCAAACTTTGTTGTTCTCTCGCATATTTGAAGTACCTTGTCGCCACATGCTGTCGAAGCGGTACATGTCAGAACCAACATAACTACTTTTGCGCAATGCTAACAACAGAAACAGTATTGAAACGCGCAGTGTTGCATGGTTCAGCAGAGTAGGATCACGAACGAATTGCGACATGGCGTAAGCGCGCGGTTTCTGGGCGTGTAACTACTGGGCAATGTTCAGGCCAAGGCCATGTCCATCGGGCCAACACGAGAAGGCCTGTTTGGAGGAAACAGCACACTACATAACACAGATGGAAACCAGCAAGTTCCCATAGTTGCGTACCCAAATTCATTATTTCTTACACTGTCAAAATGAATATTGCTATCGATCTCAATGTGCTGAGTCAACTCAACACGACTGAAACCAAAGCCATACACGACATATGTGACAAGTTGAGCGTTTGTGGCATCAAGGAAAAGGTCAAAGTTCCACAAATAGTTGTCCTGGGCGAAGAGTCATCTGGAAAGTCATCTGTTCTCCAGGCCATTTCTCACCTGCGTTTTCCGACAGGCGAAAATGGCTGCACGCGATTCGCCATTCAAGTTATGTTTCGACAAGCTCCGGAGACTCGCATTGATATCACGATAATATTCGAAGACAAATCAAAGAAAATCAAAACATGGCAGCACTCTAACTTTCAGGAGGATGGCCTTGCTCATATCATAGAGGAGGCCAAGAGTATTATGGAGTTCAACAGAGTCGGGAAGGGTTTCTCAAAGGACCTGCTACGTTTGGAAATTGAGGGACCGCTTATGTATCCGTTGAGCCTGTTGGATCTACCAGGGTTTCCAAACTCTGATAAGAGTCAAGAAAATACTGAAATCCTCCAAGGTCTTCTAGGCAGCCACCTGGATAACAAGGACAACATCTATTTAGTCGTCGTCAACCCCAACAAGACCATTCCTGAACAGGTAGTTCTCAGACATTCCAGGCTGTTTGATCCCCATGGAAAACAGACAATCCCCATTGTAACAAATCCTGATATCATGCGGCCTGGATCCGTCGAGGCGCGAAGTTACATCAGATTGGCCATGAATCGCCAATTCACGAATCACTTTGGCCTCGGATGGCACGTTCTCTGCAACAAGCGAGAGGAAGAACTGAGCTTTTCGAGGCGAGATGAGACCGAAGACCAATTCTTCAAAGGAAGCTCATGGTCATGCATACCACCGGTCGATCGAGGCGCTGCGAACCTCAGAAAGAAACTCAGCCTTGCTCTGTACTATCATATGCGACGTACACTCCCCCTGGTAGTCGAGGATATCGATTGGAGCCTTCAGTTCAGAGAATCTGATATGGAAGGTTTAGGGTCACCTCGGTCTAGCCCAGAAGAAATGAGGTCCTTTCTCATTTCTGTGGCAAGTGACTTCCAGCGTGTTGTTCAAGATGGAATCCACGGGCGGTATCAAGACAACTTCTTCCTTATTCAACATGGTGAAATCACGAAGTTGAGGGCTCAAATTCGAGATTTGAGTCAAGCATTCGATCATATAATGAGATTTAGGGGATCGGAATATAGCATTGGACCACCAAATATCAAGAAGCCAGAAGGATACAAACCGCCTAAACACCTCCTTAAGTTCATTGAACACTACAACCAAAATGAATTTATGGAGACAGAATTTGTCACAAAAGAGGAATTCATCAACAAAGTCGTGAAAAGGGTAATCTTTAATCGGGGCGTCGATTTCCCAGGGTCTCACACCCACGATTTTGTAAGGCGGCGACTCCAACATCAGGTTAGCTCCTGGAGCGTAATCGCTCTTCGCCATACAGAGCTCGTATTTGAGGTCACCAAGGCATTCGTGGATCGAGTACTCCAGTTTTTATTCAGACCTCTATGTTTCAACGGAGGGACTGAAGCCATCTTGACAACGTGTGTGGATCCTTTCTTCGACGAGAAGAAGGTGGCTATAGAGGCAAAGATTAATGAGCTCTTCAAGCCTTATGAACAAGCTTTTGCGTTTCCCCTAGACCTTGACGGCTACACAGAATTCTCTCAGAGATCGGGAGATCGTCTAGCCGAGCGAGTCTACAGCCTGGTGACAGCCAAAGCTCCCGTCTCCTCTGACGACCGCCAGAAGGAAAGGGTTACACGCCAGATGATTCGAGAAGCAGTTGCGGCAGAGAAAGATTCAGAAATACGAGAATCCGGTATATACGATATCATTGATATCATGAGTATCTACTACGAGGTAATTGTCCCACATCCGCGCAGAGAAACTGGTTAACAAGCTTAGTCGTCGCGACGTACCTATATTGAGAACGTGATCAACCTCGCAATCGAGAGCTGTCTAATTTGCGATCTGCCAAGTATCCTCTCACCTTCGATGGTCTACGGGATGAGCAACGAGAGGCTTCAAGAGCTAGTTGCGGAATCGGAAGAAACGATATGCCGTCGGAAGGCTCTAGAAGCAGAGATTGAATTGCTACGTAAAGGTCTTGCTATATGTCGGCGATATCAGCTGAGGCCAGTTACCGGCGCATGATTGGGGAGGAGTGTATTTTTAGAGAGCCTGAATTACCAAACATCGCTTCCTTTACTGATTCTACTCATTGCTCAAGCTGTTACCTTCAAGATGCATGATCTGATTCTGCCCCACGCCGTCGGCTTTTCTCGGCAAGAATACCAAACCCACATCGTCAGAACCAGACCGCATAGACTAGAAACAGTACAACCTCCGTCCAATCCATGGGGCGCTGGCGCAACTGGTAGCGCGTCAGATTCCAGTTTATTTCGAGGTTCCTTTGAAAGTATGCTTGATTCCTGAAGGTTATCCGTTCGAGTCGGGTGTGCCTCATGCTTTTTGTTTTGGTTCATGGAAGCACTGTACCTTTTGTAGTGGTGCTTGTTCACTTGTAGATGCGCGATTTTCTTCCAACGCAAACTCACTCATGAAGGGCCGTCCAGTGATGATCGATACGTAGTAAAATGGCAGTTCTATTTATGTACATACTTCTTTTATATTCCCTGGTATGTCCGCGGTACCTCGCTTGACCATAACGGTGATGATGGAGTGATCTTCGTCAACCCCTCTTTAGCCGCAGCGATCTCGTCTTCATCCACCGACTTTCCCTCCAACCGCTCATGCATCGCATTGATGAGGTATAGATCATCTTTTATTTCGGGCCAGTCAATAGAGTTCAGAACGCACGGCTTCCCTTTACTGGGGCTGATCTTCCGTTCAAACCGATCGCGATAGATATTGTATAGCGCCGTTGCATCCCACGGATCCCAGCGCCAACGGTTCTGTGGTGTCGCTAGGATAGGAAACGGATTGGCAGAAGCAGTATCATGATTTTCAGTTTCATCAAGAAGAAATTGAATCATTTGTTCGAATTGCTGGTCTGTCGGAGGGTATATCGTTCGTGGGCCCTTGCGGCGACATCCATGGAAGTATATTTGTCGACTCTGCCGTTAGATTAATAATGCGTCTCTTGGAAATGGACTTATTCCTTACCTCGGTGCCATCCTCACCTCTATCAAACACAACGACGCCACCAAATATTCTGGCTTCAGCCCAGTATCCTACACTATCTGCAGCGCCATTCGGATATTGGTCAACTGCAATGTAAGGTCCATGCGTAAAGGCCGTTGGGTCCCGGAATGAATCCCATTTTGCCATATCTCGAGGAGAATCTCTCCAGACATCATATATTTTATGTCTCTCGGCAACTTCATCAAGCTGGAAGATCTCAACCGCAAACCTATGACAGCTCACGGCAAGGAGCTCAATAAGCCTTAAATAGAATTCTTTAGACCGAGGTGCCGATTTCCTAAAGGCCTCGACCAACTCGGAGCATGTCAGTTACAATATTTCCGGGAATAATCGAACATTGCTTACAGTAGTCTCAAACAACAGCGATGAGATATCAAGACTTGACCGAAATTCACAGACTCTTTCCCGACTGCCCTCTAAAAGTTCCTCGTGTTCAAGTGCAGGATGCCCATCTTGCGGGAACTGGAAAGATAAATACGAGGCACTTAATGGCAAACCATCAAACACTTCTGCATATGTTTGCTCTGCTATATCAGTCTCCAGTATACGTCGCAAAGCACGCTCGAATGGACTGAGATGTTCGCTACCTAGGTCTTTCAGCCTGTCACCCCCACCTTGGTTTTGGGATAGCATGGCAGTGGCCAAAAAAATAAATAAGAGTATAAATCAAGTGGGAGAAAAAGAGCACCGAAGAGAGCTGCTGACTTTAACGAATCTTTTAGGTGTCATGCAGTGTGAGATGGTGAAGAGGTGACGAACAGATGCTGCTTGTTCATGCTGCCTAACAGTCTAGCGGCTGCACGTGAACATAGCCGATGTCCAATAGTATTCTTCAGATTCTTCCGACGAGATAGCATCAAGGGCCAGATGTAGAGCTCAGCAACTGGAAGCATTGCCAACTGCGACCTCGACCCAGTTTCTTGAAAACCTGCGCCCTCACAGTGGGCGTACTTTCATAGACAGGAGGCTCAAAAACCATTTAGGGTTACCACAGAATGCGGTATTGCCATTACTACAACTATCTTGGCCTTTCTGTAGTCTATCCATGTGCCATAAAACCCTCCTATGAAATCTTCCTAGGATGTCTTGTAGCTGTTTCAGCAACGGCGATGCTATTCCAAGCTCATTCTTGTTTAGCATCTACTTCTTCTTCTTGGGCTTCGTCTTGTCCACAATATCCACCCACTTCGCATCAATACCCTTGCTCGCCAAGATATCCTTTGCGAGGATCTTCCTTTGATCGCCTTGGACGACCACCTCCATCGATCCAGGTTTCGCACCAGCAACTTGGCCTACACTCGCAGAACCCGCGCACTTCTTCTGTAACTCTGGTGCAAGGACCTGAGGATCAATGAAGAAAGGCTCCAGGTTGGAAATCTTGGTGACGACCTTTGTACCGGTTCGCTTCTCGATTGTTATCAGGATGCGAGGCGGTAGTCCAGACTTTGGCTTTTGGTCGGGTGAGGGGGCGCCATGTGAGATGATGTGGAAGGGTTGGCAGAGATGGGTATCCTCAATCACTCGCTTTTGGAGAGTACTTCGAGGGATTCTTCCTGCGGCAAGGAAGCTGACATCTTCATCAGATGGCTTGTTACCTAAGATGTCGTTGGCGAGAAATGGGTCGAGCTTGACGCTGGAGTTTCCTTGGCCGCCTAATTCGGGATGTCGGTCGATGTACGACTTGATGGCTGCTGAGATTTCCTGCGAGGTGTAGAAGTCCGTCTTGGAGGGGACAAGGGTCGGTACGAGCTTTGAAGATACACGATAGACCATCTGGATATTGACTTTTTGCCCTGCAGATGAGCCCGACCCTGAGGCACGCGCGGCATCTGAAGTTGAAACATCTCCACCGTTAGTCTTGGGTGTCGGCAGTCGATATGGCCGGAAGCCCAAAACCTGCCGATCATCAAAGTCAATGTCCAGAATGACGGTCTCTCCGCCATTTCTGTCCTTGGACTTTACGATCAGTTCTTTATCAAGATGCTTGATGAACTTTTTGGCGTTCTTCCATGACGTCTTCTTGATGTTGTAGTACTTTGGGTTCTGGTATCGGAGATTGGGCTGCACCATATTTGCGATGACGAAAGACGGTTGAAGAGGGAACTGTAAGCCGAAATGTGGCGGGGAGCCAGATTCTTTGGCTTTGTGGACTGCAAACAGGAAGGCTTGATGGAATGTGTTATCGATTTCTTTTGTCGTTGGTTCGTGTTCCTCCTCTACCTCATCACCTTCTTGGGCCTCGTCGGTTTGAGAGCCTTGAGCAGCTGGTGCTGTCTCTGTTGGTTTAGTCTCTTCCTCCAGCGACAGTTTGTTAGCTTGAGTAGCCAACCCTCCTGCTAGCCCTGCCCATCCCTCCAAGCTTGAAGGCGGGTCGATTCCGCCGCTGCCAAGTTGCTTCCAACTCCAGCACTCATCGCCAACCCAGTGAAGGGGTTTGACCGCGGCGCCCTTCTGGCCTCGCAAATCTTCTGGCAGACTTGGCACATCGATTTGACATGTTCCAACCCAGACAGGCACTGTATCAGTCTGCATTCCTGCGACAGCCACAACAGCGCCAGTGCTCGCTCGTGCATCCCAGCTGGTGCCTCTGGCTTTTACGAGCCCAGGAACCATCAAGTCGGCGCCATGCTTCAACTTCTCTTCAACCACAAAGTCGGGCGTATGCAGAAGTGGAATGAGGTTGGGGTTGCGCCACAAAGTGTACACGGTTGGTATCAATCGGGGGTTCTTTCCGGTCTGAAACCAGAGGACTCTCTCATCTTGATCGGAATGTGCACCTATGTACACGGTTCCTTGTTCAGTTGGTGTGATGAAACGAGCTGAGGAAGTCGACTCTGGTAGAAGCGAGTTACGCAGTGCCGTTTGTGATTGTGTCCCTGATGACGCATCGTCGCCGGACTCTGGGATAGAGACTTGATAATCGCGGATGATTTGATCGGCGAGCTTTCGTCGATCAGAGGAGCGTAAAGGCGCTAGGTTTCTGATGTCTGGTTTTCGCTTGAACATGACGACGAGATGTGGCTCGGTCTCGGAAAGTGGTGATAATTGAAGTATTCGTAAGTTCGTGGTTGATCTTTGAGGTGAGATAGTTGAGTATTTTAGTAGAGCGGGGCGGGGCAGAAGATGAGATGGCTGAGTAATCATGAGCTTTCGTCATAACCAATCGCCCCGCCACCAAATGTGAAGCTCTCATGAGTCACCCACTATGATTCACTTGGACTCATGTTACACAGCTCTAGGTAGCCTGTTGCCTGCATTGACTTTCGCGAATCCTCGAATGAGATTGATTTCTGAGCCTTGCTGTTTTGACTGCGGCGATTGGGTTTGCCATTGAATATCAGCCTTCATACCCAGTCATTGTTTGTTCTGGCTGCTCCTCTTCTTTGAATCGAGAAGATGGTGCTTTGAGACAAATCACAAACTTCAATCATGAAATCTGTCTGCTTCTTGTAGCAAACAGATTTTTTTATCACTTTCAGTGGTTGCTTTCTAAACGCTACGTGATCAATATCCGCACTCACTGGCCCGTTGCTCTAGGCAGCTATTTGGGATCTCATATAAGCAAGCCTCTTTCATCGTGAGTCATATTTTGACAGACTCAAACCTTCTACTTTCTACAATTATGGCAAACCTAATCACTTACGCCCGCGAATTTCTCGCTTCAATTGGTCTCTTGAGACCATCCTCAGGCACGCCAATCACAAGCTTATTCAGTACCCTTCCTGGCCACCATCGCATCCTCCTTAGCGGGCTTGACGATGCTGGCAACTCAACTCTCTTGCGCTCTCATATAGTTACCAATGAAAAAGATATATCTGTCGTCGTAGGCATGATTTCCCATCGAGTTGAAGTCTATAGATGCGACAATGTCACTTTCCAAACCATCGATCTCGGTGGAGGCCGGCCTGAGACATACTGGAGAATGGAGAGATCGTTCATGAAGCACTGCGATGCACTTGTGTGGGTCGACGACTCGGCTGATCACGACCGCCTCATAGAAGCAAGAGAAGAACTTTTCCAAGCTATACGCCACCAAGACGGTTTGCGCAACAGCATCCCCGTGTTGATTCTAGCGAACAAGCAAGATAAGAGCGTATGTGGCTTGACCTTGTAACTGAACTTTAGGCTGAGATGCTCCACAGAACGCTCGTACAGCAGAACAGATAAGGGGATTCTATGTCGACGATTTTTCGTCCCCTCTATTAAATACGCCACATGTGAGTGACTCAGAGAAATGGTGCGGCATGAACTGACGATGCTACAGGCGGTGTTTGGGTCGAGCATAAAGACCGGCGAAGGCTTGCTCGAGGCTTTTGAATGGCTGGGTCGCACTGTTGAGAGCAGGATGAAATATGACACTGGCATTAGTGAAAAGGTTCCGCCATACGACAAAGAGGAGGAAGCTACTAGAATCATTATGGAAGGATTACAGCCAAGCCAAGAAGATGAGATTGGCGAGAAATGGGGGCATCAACCCGATTAATTTTAGATTTCATCATGTTATTTCTCCAATCTCGGAAAGGGACAAGCTATTTGATGGTTTTCTACTTTTATAGTTAACGCGATACTCTACAGTCCGGTCTTCTTCAAGTCTACAACGCTCAGGCTAACTTGGTTGGTGCTGCTAGGAGGCAACCACCCGCCTCCAATAATAGCCAAGAAGTTATCGTTCTCCTTGAACACCATAAGCCCACGAGTATACGCATTAGGCTGAGGAGTAGCAAACTCGACCCAAGAGTTCTCGGCACCGAGGTTCTTGTTGACAAAGATCTGAGACTGGCTTCCAGCACTGACGATAATACTTCCGTTGGCTCCTCCGACCGAACTCCAGACAACGGTAGGAGAGCTGACGGGGCGAGTGCCCTTGTTGCTAACCAGAGCATACTCCTTGGCTGCAAAAATGCTGAGAGGGTCCGAGGTAAGACGGTAGAAGATTCTGCAGCCTTGGGTACCGCAGGTCTCGTACACAAAGATGTACTGGCCGTTGGGGAGGAGAGTGATTCCTGGCATACCGGGACGGGCGTTGTAGTTACTATCAGCGACGTCGTTGACGAGGGAAGACCAGCTGACGAGATCAGTAGTGGTTTGGTGGGAGAGCTTCTGGCCGTGCTTGGGGTCGCGCTGATCGGCGTAGTAGCAGACGAGCTTGTCTTGGTAAACCCTATCTCGAGTTAGTACAAATCCTTTGCAGAACTGAGGAGTGGGCTCTCACATCATATGAGGCTCCCATACTGGTGTGAGGCCGTTGTTGGGACGAGCTTCGCCGCCTGACGCAATGCTGCTAGCAAACTTCCAAGTCTTTCCGCCGTCAGTGCTAGCATAGACATCAATCTTAGTCTTGCTCAGATCAGTAGGAATGCTGTTTCCTGTGCAAAGGATAGTTCCCTTAGGATACTTTCCAATTGCTCTTGGAAGCTCATAGAGGTCTGGCTGGTATCTTAATCCCCAATTGTTGACTGTGTCCTGAACCTTTCCGATCTGAGTCCACTTTACACCACCATCTGTAGAACGGTAGATAGGGAAGTAAACCAGCGGGGGCTCCGGGGAGTAGTTCTCCCAGGTTGCCAGCAAGGAACCGTCAGAGAGCTGGATGGAGCGGGCGTAGAGAACGCGAGGATCTGTCCAGCCAGCGTTGGAAGGAGGAGAAAAGATGACATTATTAGAGAATGTTGAAGTAGGAAGAGCACGCTTGGCGGGTGTAGGAGGCTCCTGGTTTGCAGTAGGAGCAGCGAGGACTGCAGAGAGACTCAAGAGTCCTCCCCAGAGAAGAGATTGGAAGCGCATGATTGCTGTGAGGTGCAGATGATAATGCTACTGTCTCTTCTCTCGTTCCTAGCGATCCTCAGCACTTCTTATAGTAAGTCACATCTTCACCCTCCTGCCTCGGTAGCTCGCTCAGCTCGTCACCCATAGTCTTGGCGATCAGGTTCGGGATATCTACCGGCCATGCAAGCCACGATGTCACGAAATTTTTCCCCAGCGGCGGCATCTCAATGGTGCGGTAAATCCTGCATGGTGTCATGACCTCCTTCTCTGGGATAATAAGCCGTTGATCCCCCTGCTCGTCGCGGTTTGTGGGGTCCCCGCGTGAACATGTTTTTGTGCGGGGAACAGCTTGACGCGCTTTTGCTTGATTGGGTTGACGGAGAGGGTAGCTCCGAAAATGGCTTAGACCTTGGCTTGGGAGAGAGAAATACGGACTTTGGAGTTGATCTTTTGCCTGTTTGTGACGTAACTCCAGGTATATCAAGTTCGCGGAATGATACCGTAGAAATGGTGAAGTTGTCCTATTGGGTTGGCCCCTGGCAGTCTTAATTGTAAGCTTAAAACTCGATGCGCGCCAATCGTCAGTGCCAACTGCCAACATTCAGAGCCTGACTTGAACTTGGTCAATAAAGCGACGATGAGACAATGTATTTGAGCATAGACGTAGCGCAGGGTAGAAGACAAAAGATGTTCCCAAGTGAGTTGGGGTATTTATTCACAGCTGACTATTATGCCCAAGGCACGCTATAAAGATTTCGCATCGCAGGTATCCAGATAGTGTTGGAATTAAGGGCCTATCTGGCAGTATGGAGATCAAAACATATGCTTGATCACAACGCGTCTCACTCGGGTCAGCTTCTAAAAAGCAGCCTTGTCTTGCCTTCGGATACTTTGCAATTGCCAATTGGTAAAAATGCAAAAAGAAGCGGATAACAGTGGGAATTAACCACCTATCTTGGACGAACAGGGAATCGAACCCTGGACCACTCCCAGATTATTCTGATGAATCATGCTAAGGGAGTATTATACCACTAAACCATTCGCCCGCAACGACTTATGATTGGTTAGTAGGACTCTGGTAATTGAGTTATATATAGTTGATCCAAATCTTGAGAATCTCCATTTCAATTTCCAATGCACTATATCACCAACATCCCCAACTGCTGTGCATGAGGAAGTTACACTCTACAATCATTCGTTCTCTACTACCTACAGTCAATCAATTCGAATTAGTAACCTCTTAAACCTCATGACTTCATATTCTTCATCATAGAAATTGTTAGGCAAAGATCCTAAGAGGCTACGATTTCTTAGCGCTGCGTAGCATGCATCAAGTCCCCCCGAAGGGATCGGCAAAGCCTTCAAGAAACCTCAGCAAGGCTCAATTTGCCAACATCAGAATCACGATGGAGGATTGAGTCCTGGCTCAGACCTAAGCTCGGGTAGGATGGAAGTCGGCATCCGTGTCCGTGAGCAAGCTATCTTCCATGCAGCTCGCTGCTGAGGCCAATAGGCACGGATCAGTCCCCAGTTGTCCACCTACCGTCCGTGTTTAGCTCATGTAGGCGTCCTGCTAGCTAAGCTTCCCCCCATCTTACAGATACTGAAGATATGAATTGCGGTGCCGTTGGGTCAGCATATCATTTTCTATGTCAGGGAATTGATAAGCGCAGAGTTGCGTGTGGACTGCTTTTGTGTCAACTGACATGGAGCATGTAGCATGTGTTAATTGGAATATTAGTGCCATCGAGGGAAGCTGACAGGTCGAGCCATTCTGTGAAACAAGGATGCTTCAGTGCGCAATCGTCAACCAACCTCTGGATACTACCGCTTTCACTCTCAGTCGCGGAGATTCCGAAGATTGACATCAATTGAGCCCCTGGCTGAGCAGCTATATTACTCAAGGACTACTGATAACTATGTGTCAAGCAGACAAATTACGAGAAGAATTGCGTCTTGCTAGAGTAGCACAAGTTTGCGAGATCACGAGAGTTAGCTCGTCATGGTCTCACGCGCGAAACGTGTCGGCCACGTGGAAATTGGGACTAACAAATAGCTAGCCTAGCTATCCGGCCAGAGACTGTCAGGGGTTCATGAGTCAGTGCCAATGAGCAGTCTCATGAAGGTTCTAGCAACTGCCGATTTGTGACTTGTTTACCTAGCTTGCATAATCAATGCAAATCATGAGTTGGTGGCGGCGTTACGGTTTCGTGTTCTCTGCCGTCTCATTGGTTGTGTTTGTGCTAGGTTGGGGAATACGCGGATGGCATCTACCCTGGACTCATGATCATGCAATTCATGCGATTAAAGAGATAACAGCCTGAGCCGCATAATGCATGGGTTCCGGTGATGAGGCGCGATAAGATAGACTGTCGGCAGTCGGGAATTCCAGGAGCCGCAATCGCACCCTTGGGGAGATAACAAGATAGACTGTAACTATAGCGACATTCTGGAAAGAAAATGCCATCCCACGAGCCCAGGGAAACCCTCCACGGACTGTCAGATTCCCACGTGGATGAATTCTCCTGAACAAGATTACCGGGGTATTTTCAGCCCTGAGCACAGACAAGCGGAACCTAAACCCACTGCATCTCATCTCCCGCCCACTGATCATTTGTGATAGTGACATTGTAGCGCAAAATGGTGTATCGGGGTTGCGGCCGTTGTCCCGCCGTTCTAAGCTATTGAACGGATATCTGGGGCATCCGCTGAGGATCGACATGCATTTGATTCAGAAGACGAAAGATCATAAGCTCTAGTGCGAGCAAAAGTGCAAGATGACCCGGACTGTTGGTTTCTGGAACTAGTCCAGGGATCCATTGTCTGTGGACAGTTTTGTTGAAGCTCAGAAGCATAAGCGAGACGAAATACAGAAAGGGAACGATCGGCAATGATGCGTTTAGATGAAACGGGCAATGCAACCATCACGTCAAAAGCCAAGTCAAGGGTCTTTCTAGAAACACTCGATTTCTTCGGCATCAACAAGCTTTGTTCCAATACATGCGCGCATCATGGAGAATCGGTCGAAGGGAGATCTCGGAATTCCCGCGAGCCATTCTCTCAGATTGACGAATCACCTCTACCCCCGTTGGCTCTTCAACCCATGTGGAACCACTCTTTGGCGCCACGGAATCGTAATTTGCGTTATCTCGTTTAGCGCCTCCTTGAGCCTCAAAATCGAATGGTTCACTGAGTCGTTGGGTGAGGGTAGCGCATCATCTCACGACCGAGTCGGTTGGCGCCACAGTAGATCTGGTCCGTTGATGTTCGGATCATGTCCATGTCCATATTTCCATTGATTGGGGCTGGGGCTTGATCATGTCACGCAGCGGAACCGCAGGCGCAATTTGCTTCAAGGTCAGCGTCAGCCAGCGTCAGCCAGCGTCAGCCCAAGTGGGTGAGCGGAGCCGGCGGTGTCGCTTCAATGTTGCATGTCGATCATCGGTGAAGATCACCAACAACAACTCCATACTGTTATTACTGTACATAAAATGGACAAGGGCGTTTCAGCTGGCGGGCAAAAAGACACAAAGCAAAAAAGCAAGGCCGAATTGCCGGGTGGTTTTGTCCCATATTTAACTTGAATGTAAGGGTAACATTTCCCGTGTCTCGAGAATTTTCCTAGATTGATGGAGCTGTTTTAGGCTCCAAGAAAGGCATGATTGGTGGAAAAGGCGCTCCCAAGACTCTAGACAGATGATGCTAGACTGGACTTGTCCTAGAAGCAAACCTTGTTCCTTCGGTGAAAGGGGTCATGGCCACAAAGGTTGGGTTGGTCCCTCGGTGACAATGCAGAATCGACCTTGCAGTAAAGTAAAGTAAACAAAACCATAACATGCGAGGCTGGGCTGTTTTGAGCTGAGTTATCAGGGCACGCTAGGGAGGAGAGGAGAGGAGAGGAGTGCTTGGCGTGGTGGCCACTGCTCTACGGACTAAAGGAAACGCCTGCAAGATGCTGCATGATAGCTAGCAACACAACATCGTATGCACGTGGATTAATCAACAGTCTAATCTCCATCTAGATCTAGTCAGTCGCGTGGTCGGGCGGCTCGCCATGTGGTTCTCCGCTTCCCACGAGGAAAAGACTCTGCACCCGCTCGCTCAAAGAGGAATCGTTCGGCGGCCGCACGAGTAATGTAGGTCCCCTTTCCAATCCTTTATCATCTCCGGCTCCGCCATCGCATCGCACCGCATCGCATCGTCGCCCGGACCTGCTATCGTCCGCTCACTGTGCTTGCTGCTTCATTCTTTCTTTGCTTCTTCAGATCTGAAGTGATGCTTGACCTAGGAGGTTCTACTACTCTGCAGAGGCGAGCTTCAACGCAGGTACCCAATATGTCAAAGGGAACAATTACACAGTCGTCGTCACGATTGCTATGCGCGTCAACCGATGACCGACCGCAATCAAAGGTCGGTACTTGGCTCCGGACATAACACCGGCTATAACAACGCCATTTGCTTTTTTGTTCAACACCACTAACAGCTTCAAACAGGACCTCCAGGACCTATTCTCCGCCCTCCTCGCCAGTCTTCTCCCTCTCATCCCTCATCGCGTCCGCTTCATCAAGATCGAACACACATTCCTTGCCGAAGATGCTATCCACAACCTCGGCAATCTCAAGCTTACCCAGTCAAATCGTATGCCTGATCCTAGCAACCCATCGGGCACCGTCGTCTCCACCTCCACAACAACCTTCTCCATGAACAAGAACACAGCCCGAAATCTGTGTCAGCAATTCGTCGATGCCCGATATATCGAGTCTGCCGATGGAAAGCCCGACCAAGTGTTTCAGCAAAGAGGTGGAGTATGGAGACCAACGTCCAAGGGTATCATGATCTTTGACTGGTTCTGTCAATCGAATGGCCTTTACCAAGATCAGCTTAGCGAGCTGCACTGTCTCATAACAGGGCCTCTGTTGCATCTGGAACGAGATGTCAAGACCGACAAGTGCCATGTCGACCGAGCCACCACTGAGGTTGTCTTCTGTCGGTTGATCGGTGTTGACGGACGAGGCAAGAAGGGGCCTTATTCGGAGGGTGCAGCAGGTATCCGACTCCAGCCAGAACGCAAGGTGAATGGCAAAACATACCATGATACCTGCACTGGCCAAGTCGTCGCTGAGTGGCTACGAGATAACACCTCATGCGTCGACCTTCGAGAAGCCGTCAACATAGCAACCCACTTCGTGCACTACAACCTCATCGAATCAGTGACAACAGACATGGCCTACATGAATCAATTCGCCGCCTGCAAACTCTTCCAACCAACCCCCATCGCCATCTACCAACTCTCCCAACGCGGTCAAGACCTTGTTGAGACTAGTTCATCGAGTCGCTGCTCATCACAAGGCAAGACAGACACATCGTCAGCAAAGGGCGGCGTCAACGAGAGCAACCGCCACAAGCTTGAGAAGATCCTCCTCGACCCTACACTGCGGTTGCTGTTCCGTGAGAACCTTCGAGAGACTTACTGCGAGGAGAGTCTTGCATTCTACGAGCAGGCTGACGAGATCATTCGGGACTCCAAGGCCATGCTTGAAACTATGCTGAAGGATAAGAAGGGCGATGATGCAGCGAACGAGCTTCTGTCTCAAGCGCATGTTGTCTTCAACACCTTCCTCGCACCTGGGTCACCGCGAGAGGTCAACGTCAACCATAAGATCCGATCAAGTCTTGCTCAACGGATGACCAAGGCCCAGGCTCTTGATGCTACGGTAGCAGATACCTTGCAAGAGGTGACATCACTATTGGAGACGGCCCAAGATGCCGTCTTCAAACTAATGGCCACTGTAAGTCGTTCCTCATGCCCTCTGCGACATCATACTAACGGATTCCAGGACTCTGTGCCCAAGTTCCTCAACAATCCAGCAGCCGAAAGTCGACTTGTTCAGGCCGGCGTGCGATGATACCCTAATTTCCTTGGAGATGTTCGATGTAATACAGCGAGCGAGCATAGCTACACCAACCACGTTACCATTATTCTAATGCTTTTATTTCCTTTGTCGCATAGCAATTGTACGATGGTCGGAGATGATTCCCCCCATAGATTAAGATAGACGGCGATTTTAGGTAGAGCTGAGTGTATGTCATACTACAGGGATTTTCCGAGGGCTGTGTAACATGGCATGACACATACTGCATAAATTCAGATAAGGCTGTGAGGATCAATACAAGATTTTGAGCTCCTCCATTTTCAATTCTCCTCGTGACATCATCTGAATCTCCTTCTAAATGGAGTCATTGCAAAGTCATTTGTCGCTTCACTTAAGAGGTCATGACAGAGCTCGAATGTGTCTTCGGATCAGATTGAGCTCCTGTCACCACCATATGAACCTTCTAGCAACAGCAAGCCTGGAAGCCCACATCTCACTGCGGGGGCGGCTAAAAAAAACAGCAAGTTCAGGTCATCGATGACAGACGGATATTTCGCCCAAAGATGGAGCACATACACTCTAAAACCGTGGAACATGTGTCTCTTGATCGTTTCAACGGTCGCAACAACTCAAGTCAGCTTGTTCAATTCAAGCCTAACCCCCTGACTTGCAAGTCAGGAAAAAAAGCCACAAGTCAAGTCTACCTAGGTCCTAACTTAGAAGTTAGCAAGTCAGCTAGTAAAATTAGTAATATATAAGTATCTTTTACCTCTTTTTTTAAGGAATTTCTTAAAACCTAAAGTAAATTTCTTTATCTTATCTTAGGCTTCTTTATCTTATCTTAGCTTATTAGTTAGCAGAAAAAAAGCTTACTACAGGGCTAACCTTACCTAATTAGGCTAGACTAGGGATCTGCAAGTCAACTTGTTCAATTCAATCCTAATTAGCTAACTTGGCTACAATTCAAGCCCGACCCCCCCCCAAGTCAAGCCCCTGAAAAAGCCGGCTTGACTTGACTTGTTGCGAGCGTTGGATCGTTTTTGGTTCCGTGTTAGCATGCGGCCATCATCTCTTCTACCTAAGCCTTGATGGACAAGAAGCCACCAGCCAATCTCTCATGTTGCGATACGGTACAATGATTGCTTTTTGCGCTAAAGCGAGCCTAGGAACTGCTGTTGCTATGGCTTTTCAGCAGCGAGTATGGCTAATTGCCCACCATAAGATGGCGCGGCTCGAAACAGTGGATGCCGTCTTCACAGCCAATAGTGACATCTTTTCCCTCCTGACATGGTCCTCCATCAAGAACTCTAAGGTTGGAACCCTGCTAGCTCTGTATTGTTGGATTACACCATTGGTGGTAGTTCTCACGGCTGAGACCCTGGCTGTCGTGGCCGGAGTCACGGAGGAGCTAGTGTCGTGTCCGTCTGTCCGAACAACGCTAAACTTTGACAATGAGGCCAACTTTGCTTGGCGTGAGAGACCAGCTGTGGATGATACTCCATGACACATGACTCTGATGACAGGAAGCATGATAGACTCTGTTTCTGCTTTAAATTATCCCTTGGAGAGCTCATTCTGCGTTGAGTTTCTCGCCTTTGACCAAGAATGCCACCATAGCGCCTTCACCCATCCGAAACTCAGGCGCTCCAATGACTTCTAGGATGGTAGATATGGTGAATGAGTGAGTCGTCAAAGCAATGCAGGATCCAGAACCATATCTCCAAACATCCTCAAGTAGTTCTTGTGTCCGGGCAACATGTGCTTCATTCGACTCTGATCGGTCAGCTTGCCATAACACATCTTCCTCGGCAAAGCCTGATTCCAACTCATAGTCGGGATAAGAGGATTGAATCCACTGTCTCGTCCTTCGCTTATCGCATGTATGATTTGTAAGTCTTTCTCGAAGATTCTCCTTCACTATAGGCCTGAAATCAGTCCCTTGCTCCGTGGTGATGTCTCTGAATATGAGGCTTGTTGTCTTGAGACCTCGAGCAAGTGGGCTGGTGTAGATAGTATCGGGGACGGGAAAGCCCGCACGCCAGATGCCCTCCGTATACAGCTTCCCGAGGTCTTGAGCCTGTTGGATACCCTTTTCAACAAGTTCGGCGTCAAGCCAAGTTCTGTTTGCGTCCCCGGGTAGCTTCGACCAATGATTCTAAGGAGTATCAGCTTGCTACAGTCATGTTCGATACGTTGGGAGAGGAATACCTTCCATTCTTCTGACCCAACTTCGTCCATCACATCGTTATGAACACCGTGGCCATGTCGCGCAACCAGCAAGATTTTATGTGAGATATCTGAATCGCCCCGGTGATTTGATCGTTCGACATGTTCAGTAAGCCTCGCCCATTCTCGACCATCAAGCAAACCGAGGTTTGGCTGAGTGGTGAGCTTCCAACCAGGACAGGAGTGAGAAATCACTGGATAGTCAACAAACCAACCAGGCTCGAAGGTGAACTTATAGGAGCATTTAGGATCTGACATTGAAATGGAGGAGAGAAGTGGTGATAGCAAAGAACCTGGATGCATTTAAGGGGGACTGTCGGGAGGTATATCAGAGGTCACCCTGGCAAGACAGACAGATAATTACAGTAAAGGGAGACTGAATGAAGCACTATGGAAAGCCTAGACCACAAATGACTTTGTGACGCAGTGAGACGGAGGCCCCCTTCGCTCAGCAACCAATGACACAACGCCAACAAATCCTGCGTCATGGAGTCTAGACGTGCGCCTTTTGAAAAATATGACAAATATCACTGGCAAAACAGCGAGGGGACATCTCAGCCGCAATTACTAGGGCGAAATCATAAGAGCTAGGAAATGGCCAAATCTTTTATCACATGCCTTCTTCTGGCCTCCATTCGCTTCTTCAGTCCACAGCATCGTTTTAAACAACATATTTCTATTTGTTCCCGCCAATCAGGGTCCCATGGCTCTGAACTATTCAGATTTCCCAGTCAAGGCTGGTGAATTGCGTCTAGTGTCACTCAGTAATTGGGATTCAGATATTGCCAAAGCAAGGTGGAAGCTGAGAGTAGTCAGCTTGGATCAATCGCCACGATACCATGCCCTTTCGTACAGATGGGGAGCGCCAATTGACGAGGGGTATTTTAAATCATATACAAATGAGCTTGTCGCGTCTATAAAAGTTGGCGATGGGGAGCTTAAAGTTGCTAGAAACCTGCTGGACTTCCTAATCCAAGTAAAGGAAGACAAAAGGCTGAGGGACGAGGAGTTCTGGATCGACGCGATATGCATAAACCAGGGTGATCGCAGCGAGAGAAGTTACCAAGTCAGCAACATGATGGCTGAGATCTACAGAAGAGCAGATTCTGTCATTGCGTGGCTTGGGAACTCAGATGCGTATACAGAGCCAGCGTTTGAGCACATTGCCAAGGTAGCCGACCGGAACAACCTCCAATCTTTGGGTATACCAACTGGACAAGCAGGTTCTGAGAATTCTGAAGGAGATAAGGCCGGTTGGGAGGCCATTGGAAAGATCTTTGATCGTACGTACTGGAACAGATCATGGATCATCCAGGAACTCGTACTCCCAGAGCACGTCACTCTCCGCTGCGGAGTGTATTCAACCGATTGGGATGTTTTCGTGAAAGCTTCCCATAATATATCCACGAGCCACTTGAAGCAGTTCTACGACAATCGATCCATCGATGGCACGCCATCTGCCGCCACAAGCATGAAAGCGTCGCGCAACTACGGGGTCCCGGCGATTCTCGAAGCAACCAAATCCTCCATGGCCACAGAATACTGGACCAACGTGCTGCTATACACGCTGATACGATCTCGTCACTGCGAAGCTACAGACCTCGGGGACAAAGCATATGCTTTGCTGGGACTTATCCAAGGTCCGCTGGGGATTAAAAAATTACCGACGTTGCTGTGCCCTCCTACTGAAGGAAGTGATTGTAGCCCTGGAAAGACATACCTCGATGTCGCTACCCAGCTTCTCGAGGATTGTGAGGATCTGCTGGTGCTTTCATGCGTAGAGGGCTTTCGCAATGAAAAGCTGAACGGCGCAGATCTTCCTTCCTGGGTTCCCGACTGGAGTGTTAAATATCCTCTTGGCCTGAGAGTCACCGGATATAAAAGATATCAAGCAGATTCATTATTCTTCCCACCGGGCACCAATTTGTCAAGAGAAGAGAAGCTCGCCCTTTGGCCTGCTATATTCGACAAGAATGAGCTTACAATAACTATCCGTGGATTCCAAGTGGACAAGATCTCTTTCATTGCAGAGTCAAAGCACGATATTCTGAATTGCAAACACTTTCCAAGAATCTTGGATATGCTATTGAGGCTGCCTGAGAAGTATGAGCTCACTGGCGAAGGACGGATGGAGGTTTTCTGGCGAACGGTGACTAAGAATACTTATGGAGAGGCCAGACTTCCTCCGCCAAAAGGATCATCAATGGGGCCTAGTTTCACAAAATGGATAAAGGAGAGAATGCAGTCTGTGGTGTTGTCTTCGCAAGACCAAGAGTATTGGGCGGATCTCAAGCTAGCTTTCGATAAGTTCTGGCCCCACGATGCAGAATGGCTTTCCGCCATCAAAGGCCGTGAATCTATCTCGTCGATGGAGTTTGGCTCGCAATTTGCCTATGGAGAGTATCTTCGACCGTTCGTAACAGAGAAAGGATACATCGGGGTTGGCTCACAGAATTTGCAGGAGGGAGATACAGTCTGGGTGGTGCCACGATCACGGGTGCCTTTAATATTCAGGCATTTGGCTTACTCTGGTCCGCCGGCGGCTCAGCATTGTCAGTTGATAGGAGGGTCATATCTTCATGGGTTCATGGATGGTAGTTGGCGGAGCAAGCAAGCAACCAAAGATGACACGCAGGCTATTATAATTCACTGAAGTGACCATGACGATATTCAGTGTATAATGTGCGTAATTATGCAAACTATGTACTCCGTAATCGAACCACAGTTTATTGGCCTTGCTAATTAACGAATGGTACATCCGTCCTCCGAAACATCCGACATAAACCCAAAACTCCTCACACGAACTAAGCAGTAGTTCAGTCCATAACACCCTCGTCTTCGGCGGCCCAGATAGATTACAGAGTCATCACACTCTAAGTGATGTAAGTAGTAAGGAGTCAGTACGGGACAACGGAGTATATGACAGGACTTGGTATAGGGCCGCGGTAGTCGCCTGATCGCCGATGGACTGGGGCAACTGAGAGCAGGGGTATACACCAGGAGGCTAACCCATGCTGCCTGCACCTGGTCGTTGCGAGAGAGTGAACCTCTGAAAGCCGGCACAATAAAATGAAAAGGGCGTTTTCTATTCTATTCCCCTCGCAAATCTGCAATCACGCCTTTCACCTCATTTCTCCTTTGTTCGTGGAGAGGTTTTGACGATCCTACATTTACGCGAATGTTAGTGGTTTCAGGATCAAGATTTCCCCGCCATGAGAAATAAAGGATTCTATTCGAGCTGTAGCGCGGTTTCAGGGCCGTATAGTTAAATGACCGCCTCATCGAGGCCATGATTGATTGGAGCGTCTTGAGGCTTTCTGTTTAGACTTTTGGCCTGATACTCCTGACCAGGCGCTTAATGTGGATTATTGTAGAGCACGAAATCGATGAAAGTGTTTCTGATATGCTTACTTTCGGTCATTGGCACATATACGCTCCTTCTTTCGTTCTCCCATTTACCAAGAGCCACGCTCGTTAACAATTTTCATTCATTATGACACTCATTTACACCATCTTTTTTTCTTTTCTTTTCCCTCTTTCTTATGCTTTCACTCACCCCGGTCTACTAGTCACCGACACCGATATTACTCGCATCAAGACCAAGCTCGTCGAGAAGAAAGAGCCTTGGACCGCGTCGTGGAATAAGCTGACAAGCATTCCATTTTCCAGCGCTGATTACAAGAACAATGCAGTCAAAGAAGTGAACAGAGGCCAAAATGGCGAGGTTCTATGGCACGATGCAGCTGCTGCGTTCAACCTTGCTCTGCGCTGGAAAGTCAGCGGTGAGGACCAATATGCAGAGACCGCATCAGAGATCCTTGTTGCTTGGGCAGATACTCTGGAGATCCTCAGCGGGGGTGACGATGCCTACCTAACCGCGGGATTGCAAGGTTATGAGCTTGCTAACGCCGCAGAGCTCCTCCGCGACTACCAACCATTTGCAAAGAACGGCCTATCCAAAGTTATCGACATGTTCAACAAAATATTCTTGCCAATGAACCTCGATTTTCTCAACCACGTCCTGGGGTCAGAGCATAATGTCAAGCACTTCTTTGCCAACTGGGAACAGTGCAATATTGCTTCTGCTATGGCTATCGCAGTCCTCACCGACAACCAAACCACCTGGGACTTTGCCGTCGACTACTTCAAGCACGGTGAAGGCAATGGTGCTATCAATAATGGTATCTCAAACATCGTTGAGGAACCTGGTACAGGCAAAGCAATTGGCCAAGGGCAAGAATCTGGTCGAGACCAGGGTCATTCCGCGATGAACTTCCAGGTGCTAGGCGCCATTGGGCAGCAGGCATGGAACCAGGGCGAGGATCTCTTTGCCTACAACAACAGCCGCATTCTACTTGGGTTCGTGAGCCCATTGCTATTTTAACCGGCTGTGATAAGGCCTTCTGAACTAACTTCTGCATACAGAGCTGAGTACTTTGCTCGATACAATCTTGGAAATGATGTACCCTTCGAGCCCTACACAAACGGCATAGTCTCCTTCGATGTCATCAGCGAAGCCTCTCGAGGTGCGGTTCGACCTGCTTGGGAGCTACTCTATAGTCACTACGTCAACATCAAAGGCCTTGACGCTCCTTGGACAAAAGCATACCTGAACAACTCCTTGGAGTTTTTCGGTGGATTTGAGGGCGGGGCCGGATCTTGGGGAGAGGGTTCTGGCCACTATGATGGACTTGGCTGGGGCTCTCTTCTCCATCATCTGGACGAATCTGACATCCAAGCTGCCAAGTCCTCTGCTGCTGGCCCCAAACCAGCTGCAACGACATCAGAGAGTCGCCTATCGTCAACAACTCTAGCGACAGTCCATACTGCCTCTGGATCAAAGACCGCAACAGCTGATGAGGGCGCCGAGACCGCTATAGTAACGCCATCTGCCGTAAACACCCATCATTCTTCTATGACAGCTACCGCAGCAATTCCTCAAATTACGGAACAGCCAGGAAAGGGATGCCGTCCAAGGAGACCGAAGAGCCGCAAGCATAAGGGCCGTAAGCATCACTCCAGTGTGAACTAGAAAGTTGAGTGGGAAAAACACTTATCAAATAGCTGAGACCCCATCGGACAAATGTCAAGAATATGCCGGGGATGGGTTTTGATGGTATCTTATTTCTTGTGTATATTAGATTTATCGTAGCTGGTCTACAAGGGCAAAACAAGTGATGTGAAGCTCGAGCTCGGTCCTTGTCGCTGAAGATGATATAGCCTGCGATATAGAAGTTGTGAGGCAGCTCACATGTCGCTTCACAAATTCCACTTCATATTTGCCAACACCACGCGATACCCGTCAGCGTCCTCAAAGGTCTTTCCGCACTGATCCCAATACGAATTAAAGCTCGTGACAGAAACAATGCCCGCTTTCTCCATCCGCGCAACTGCATCATCGAATTTCTCTTTCTCGGGCAGGTAGAAAATCATGAGATTGTCCTGCGTAGGTGATCTACCGGCGTCATGCCCACGCTTCGCGGTGAACTCAAGATGATAGCCTGCGCCCTCATGACCGAGCATTAGCCCATCGAAGCCATCATGGTCATGAAATTCGCCGATTTTCTTGAATCCTAGACCGTTGACGTAGAAGGGCAGAAGGGCATCGATGTTGTTTGTTGGGCGGGCCACGCGAAGGTGAGCGGATGCGATGGGAGCTGACATTTTGTTGGTAGCGAATTTGAATGAAGACAGCTAAACCTCGGTTCAGAGTCAGGCTTGGGCTTTCTTATACTCCAATCGGGGCCCACCTGACGATTCCGGGGTTGCCGATGACTCACCTTTAGTTCAACATCTTTTGGGCCAAGGAACAAGGAACGAAAGGCATTTACCAAGCCTACAGAATTATATTTCACTCTGAAAATGACGTAACTGGCTGCTAATATACAATAGGAGTCTCGTAGCACCTCTATAATCCTTGCATTGTTCAAGTCTTCCCAATGGATAACTGCTACACACACTCAAAGGCAAGGTAAAATATTATAGAGGAGCTATGGAAATCGCTCGTATGATCTTGAGATCTCAATGAAACTAGCAATAACACATCTAGATCATTACTTGCTGCCAAGCGAATAATAAGTCATTACGATCTGACAGTGAATTTGTCTGCCGTAGATCCTGTCTGTTGAATCGTCGTATGCTGGCCCTGCCAGGTGAGGATAGCACATTGTTCTGCATTGACGCCACTGATTCACATATCTGAGTCGTCTTCACTATCTGAGGTCGAACTCATGATCAAATGCAAGCACATATCACTGATTCACCGACTTGCTCTCGGTACATAAAGCCGGATTTCTTTCTCGGAAACTTTTGGTCACCCATTTTCCCTTGAAACATAGTACTATAAGTGCAAGCAAGCAATCTTAACCACTCTCACTTATACTAGGTCTTATTGATTAAACATTACCGTCAAAGGAAACATACATACCCCTCGTTCTCACGAAGCGTAAATGCCGCCTCAACAAGATTGCCCGATATGCCACGGTGCAGGCGTATACACGCGTCGGCATTACTGGCAGCAAAGTGTGCAATGTCCACAGACTTGGTCGCATTGCCCCCCGGGTGGCCACACAGCGAGATGCTTTGTATACCAGCACACGTACGGACGGCGACAGTGCCCTTGCTGTGTATGCTATGGGGCCGGAACAATCATGACGTCCTTTCACCGAGATTACCAGTATCAATGCGCTTGTATGGGTCAACACTAAGTCAGACCTTTTTTTCATGTTACGATGTTGGCGGCCACAGTGTTTTACAGACGGCAGAGAGTCGATGAAATTGTCTCAAACATATGGATACTTCCATTGCGATTCATATTTCTTTCCTATTCGGTGTGGAATTGACTATTTCGTACTATCGCGCACAGCAGCGACAGCAAACGGGTTCGCCGTAAAGGTTCCATTCGGGTCAGCCTTGGCCCTAGCCTTGCCAAGTCTCTTATACTTGTCCGCATCCTCATAGTATGCTTGCCAAATCTCGGGCTTACTCATATCCCAGTCTCCCCAGGAACCCCAGAGCACACGGCGATCCTGCTTGCTGAAGGGGCTCTTTGGTCCAATCATGATAGTATCGTTGGTCTTCTGCCAGTTGAGAGCATACTCCCTGAACTTTGCACCAGGGTCGTGGAAACAGTCGAGTGTTTGGACGACTGTGGAGTCTCGCCAACTGTAGGACGTTCCGTTATCCTTGTTGAGCAAGAAGCGCGAGTTCTTACCGCCGAAGCATTGGATCTGCACTGAGAGCTTGCAGTGATCGTATACTTCTCCTTCTTTATCGCTCTTGTCATTGTCAAGCTTCTGATGAGGATTGTAGATCAAGTCTAGGCGCTTGACTACAGCATCAACCCAGCCGTCCTTCTGGAGAGTCTGCGACTTTGTAGCGTAGGTGCGCTTGACATAGGGGAGCTCAAACTCTCGACGCTTAGGGAAGATCCACTTTCCAGTCATGGTGTCCATACCCTCATCAAATTCATTGATCAAAAGAGTGTGGTTGCTCCAGTCGTTTTGAAGATCTCTGAACTGCTTGAACCAGTTGTCCACGGTAGAGTCGTACTTGTCTGTCTTGTTGGTGGGACACCACTGGGCATAGAGGACAATAATAGCAGGGAAGCTACCGTTAAGCAGATCAAGAACATCTTTGGCTAAAGCTGTCTTGATCTTCTGCTGAATCTTCTTCCAGATGGTGTCATCTCGGAGCGAAGGGAACAGCATGGTAACGGGGAAGTCTGTGCTGAGAACACTGCAGCAGAGGTCGTAGCCTCGTGGGGCAGTACCCTCGTCAGACATCTTGGCGATGAAGCCGAGTAGACGGCTAAGTACCTTGGGCTCATAGATCCACAGACCCTTCAAACCGTGAGGTCCCTGAGACAGTTAGCGTAGTTTCACAGAAAGCGGCAGCTAGTCATACCTTGAAGCCATTAGGACCAGCGACGGTTCCCATGTAGCTGGAAGCGCGATAAACCTCAACAGTGTAATGAGTAATAATGCCGAAGTTGCCCGGGCTGCCACCGAGAATGGCATAGAAGAGCTCAGAGTCACTCTGCTTGGTGACGTTCTGAATGGAGCCATCGTGGTCAATCAGACGAATCTTGATAATGTGGTCGCCAAAAAGACCAAAACTGCGACCGAGTTGACCATAGCCACCAGTTTGACCGTGACCACCCGTGCAGACGCTGAGGGGGATTAGCTTCGTTAGTTCGCAGTGGCTAGTATAGTAGACTCACTAGGCACATTGTCCGTGCGGCACGAATAGGTTGACTGAACGAAGGTAGTCGTTAAAGTCTTGCAGTCTGTTACTCACACCAGCCAGCACCAGAGCTCTGTCATCGAGAACTCCGTCTTCTTCCAGGACCATCATGTCCTTGTAAGTGTTGGTGAGATCAATCTGGATGTTCTTGCCACCGGTAGAAGAGGCGCCAGAGTACTGATGGCCGCCCGACCTGACAGCGACGCTGACCTTGTTGTCCCTCGCCCATTGAACAGCCTTGATGACATCTTCATCTTCCTTGGGCTGCACAATGAGAGCGGGGTTCATGTCATGCTCTGTCTGGTAGGAGGTGGTAGCATATTGCTGGTTGAAGAACTTGTAATCTTTTTGGCCAAATTGAGAAGAAGTGTCTCGGGAGTATTGCATCCCCTGGAAATCTTTAATCTTGAACATGATGAATGTGATGAGTGTTGAGTTTGTGGTGATTGGCAGAAGAATTGTGGCTTTAGGCGTCCCTTATATTCTTCTTGCCCACCAAGATCCAAGAGTGGCGATGCTGGCCGCTGAGAAAAACAGCCAGGGCTGATCACACTGGCTTTCGACTTATTGAGCACATGTGCGGACAGTTCGCACTAGAGATTGGCGGTCTATCATTCCTCACAAGCCTGAGACATGCGTAGTGGCTGCAATGGTTGGGGATGCGGCTGAACTTGGTACCAGGGATCATGTCTGAATAGGCAGCCAATGGAGCTATTGAACTGATGTTACAAGTAAATCCTCTAACCAGGTTTTTGTCTTTCACTAGAGTGATACTGTGAGACACCGGCACTTGTAGCGTGAGGATCATGTGAATTCTGACTGCAATTTCACGTACACGACGTAGGTACACGTAAGACTTACTGTACTGCACATGCGTGTAAGATTGGTCGGTAGTACAACACCTTTGTACGCCAATCAGCAATAGTCTTTGATAGCAGAACCGTATTCAGCCAGCCACTTTTTAGGCACGTTTCAACCTACCACGAGGTCCGACTTCCGACATTTTACGGATAGCTCTGCGCCAGTGCGGGGGAAAGAGACACTTCGGGACTGTTTGCGGAGGTCATGGCTTGCCTGAGACATACGTAAGCTCAGTCGCACTCTTGACGCCAAGGTTGTGACAGGCGGGACGGAGATCGCGAGAATATTGCGCGCGTCCAGTACCGTTTGCAGCACGGTTGTCAGCATGCACTGCAGGAGGCTGGATGAGGGGAGGGGAAACAGAAACATGGCGATAATATGGTGATTGAGTGGCCGAAAGAAAGGTGAGACATTAACGGTAAATGACAAATTCTGAGACTATCCCTTGGAAATGCAATTAAAGTTCGAGGGATTTCTCTTTGGAGAATAACGTTCAACTACTCTGCAATAAGCGGCCTCTAAAAACGACGGCTCACTGAATGAAGTAACAAGCTATGCACACTAAACGGTGCTTGCTCACGCACGGCAGAACTGTGCCGCTCCAGGTGGCTTACGCAAGGGAGAACAAACGGTCTGAAAACTCCTGTATTCTAGTGATGGCTGATCAATAGCTCGAGCCACAGAGTTCAGCTTTTCTCAAACTGTGCATTTGTTGAGGTTTAGGGCTACCGCACGTACCGGTCTAGACCATGCGCATTCCTTTCAGGGTAGTGAGATTTGGGTCTGTAGCTAAAATGATTTAGTGCCCATTGGTTGGCTTACAGATGGGTTTAGAAGGCTAGGTACGGCCCGGTACTTGGGAATGAAGAACGAGGAATGCGACGTCCGTCAAGAGACGGATGAGTAGGTTTGAGATTATCCCTTGTGATGGCGATGCCGTGCTTGCTATTTGACCGAACGATGATTGAGAGCCAATCATGCTAAAGTTCTTTTGGATTATAACGCGTGTCTTGTTACTGGTCAGCAAGGAGTAAGCTCCAGACCCTTTCAACCTCAGCCGCTCGTCGATGGAGGGAAGCCCCTCTCTTAAGGCTGATAATGACCCAAGCTCATACTACGTAGAGAAGATATATAATATCAAGGTCATCTAGAATGCCCTTCGTAAGTCAGCAAATCTGTCAACACCATTCTCTTGCAACACCACCAAGACCAACACAATGATACTCCCTACTGCTCCTGTTGTCCCCATGGATTTGGGTGACGACTTCAAATTCGGTCCTACCGTTCTTGACCCTATTCAGCCAGAGGACCAAGAGAACCTTGTCCCCATCAATGGCTTCCCCAGTGTTGACCCCGCTGGTGGTGATGTTGCCATGTCCCAGCTCGATGTTCTGGCACATTTCTTTGGAACATACAGCGGATTCGGCTTCAACACTATTTTCCGTCCCAACGGGTGAGCTATACCATCAAGAACTAGAAATAAAGAAAGCTAACTGAGAGAAGAACAACTACTCCAACACCTCTCCCCATTCTACCTCCATCCGAGGATCCCAACGACAACATCCTCCAGCTCAACCTTACCTCAGAGTCCCTAGCCTTTGCTAAAGGACGTTTGGATGATGTCCCTAACCGTGGTCTTGACACTCAGGCTGATATCATGCTCAACGGTGTGCCGTACACACAGACAATTGCTGATATCACCGAGATGGTGACGCCTCCCAAGAAGCAGCCCGTCATCCACTTTGAGCCTGGTCTGTGGATGCACGTACCCGCCAGTGAGCAGATGCCTGTTCTTGCAGCGTCTCTGTCCCGCATGGCTTCCATCCCTCACGGAACTTCCATCAACGCCCAGTCTTTCACGGCGACTATTACTGCCAAGGGCGCCCCTGTCTTCTCGCCAGTAGACATCACCCCTATTCTTATTGCCAACGGTCAGAAGATTCCGTTCAGAAGTCAGACTCTCACCAACAAGAACACCCACCGTCTTCCCCAGGATCTTTCAAGCTTTGACAAGGCCGGCACTATCACGCAGGCTATCTTGACTGATCCCAACACTGTTCTCCGCAACGCCAACATCGGAAAGAACATCATTGATAACACAACCTTTGAGATATCCTCAGAGGCTCAGAACCCCAACCTCGGCGGTGGCACCAGCAACATTGGTTTCCTCATCGGTGCCGACGCTGGTGTCACCTCTGCTTCAGTCGCAGCCCGAAGCGGCAACGCGAATGCCGTCAGAGTCACGGTCCAGTACTGGCTCTCCAGAGTTCGAACCCAGATCAACATTCCTGCTTGCCACAGCTCAGACAAGAAGACTGTTTCTCCTGCCTCTCACGGCCCACGTGATGCCGTCCCCAGGTTCCTGGTCGACATTGACGTTCCTACTCCCAAGACAGTCAACATTGAGTACATTCAGATTCAGTACTCCCAGAACGTCGCACTTGACTTCAATGGTCTGTCATGGCCCCACGTGACAGTTGGAACTTTGGCGCCAACCATCCGTCACAAGCTGTCTCAAGTTCTTGTATCTCACTAGATAGTGACATACCATTATGGCCTAGGTAGTTTAGAATGTCTATGAAGGATAGGTAGTGTTACTACAGGCTCCCTACGGCTTTTAGGCTCAACGAATAGCGAGTTTAAACTCGAGCTCTAATACAACATCCTATGTCTTGACAAGTTACCTTCATCTTGGCCTGATGGCATGAGTAAATCCATAAATTTGCATTTTTCCCAGCGGTGACAAAAGCAGACCATTATCACAGTTCTCTGGTAGTGCGTACCTACTCCATCACCGAGAGTACAATATGACATGTCAGTTCATGTCTCTTGGCCTATCCGTTCAAAAACACATGCGCCAGAATGAGGCCAGATATATCCACACCCTAGGCTCAAGCAAGAGGGGTAAACGTCCTGCCCAGGCGCCACCGAAGCTATACATGACTGAGACGTCCAAGTCCAAGTCACATTCCCGTCAGTGATCATCATTCACCGGGTCCGGTAGTGTCGTTGATCGTTTCTTATGGCTTGTGCCACCCCCGCCTTTTCCGTTTGTCCCGTTGCTGCAACGCGGGCCAGCCGTCACATTCCTAAGCCCGGACGGGGTCTTCAGCTAAAGAAAAGAGTCAGACTTGAACTCTATGGGGTACATTGCATCTAAATGCGGAGATGTGGCTTGGGACTTAGGTTTCGTTAATACTGAAATTTTCCGACCGCTCAAAAGTAATTGGAGGACGAAGCACTCGTGGTCGCCTTGCGCAGTTGTCAGCGTTGCAGTATTGCTTTTCTGCGTCAAGCTGAACACGGCTCACCATGTGGTGGTTGCGCCCCATATGTGAACCTGTGTCAATGAAATCTCCCCATTCGTAGACACATCCGTAGACACCATTGTGTGGATAGCTGAGATTCTAGGAATGGAGGCGGATGATGTATTCAGATTGAAATGAGGATTAACTTGTAGTGCCCTCGTACTGGCCACGCTCTATATCTCACATCCTTCAGCTCTTCATAGTTCTTTTGCAAGTCCTCAGTGCATATTTGCCCAAACGATACCCAGAGCCCATATCTTATAGCCTCAATTATCATCATGTCTGTTCTTGATCTGAACTCAGACTTGTCCATCAGAAATCAATGGGCTCGTCAGCACATCAACAGAGCCATTCGACAGGATTGGAACGCTCTTCTTGATAACAGCGATGATTCCTCCGAGTTAGGTTCCCTTCCTCGTATCCCCAAGACCTCTAAGCTCCCTCGTGCCCCTGCCCCTCAGATATCCGCTCCTCACGATCATGAAGCTCAAAAGCCTCGGGTCATCAGGATCGGTGTCATCGGTGCTGGAGCAGCTGGCTTGTTCACAGGTTTGGTCTTGGACTATCTCAATAGCGAACTGAAGAAGGGCTCAATCCCTCTCTCTTTCGACTATGAGATCCACGAGGCGGCAGGACCAGATCGAGTCGGAGGTCGCTTATTCACTTACAATTTTGGTGGCCAACGTGATACTCATGACTATTATGATGTTGGCGCGATGCGATTCCCCGACAACCCTGTCATGAAGCGGTAAGTCAGTTCCTTCTGCTACACGTCACTTGATGGCTTACACTGCCCAGCACATTCGAGCTCTTTGGCAGGCTCGGTATGGAAAAGACGGACCTAAAGACGAACCCCAACGCAAAGGATGGTTCTCTTATTCCATACTACATGTCACCTAACGCACCCAACACTAACCCCTGGTGCTACAACGACATCAACGTTTGGGGCGCTTCTTATCAGAGTGTTCAGACAGCTGCTGGCAGTGTTGACCCGTTTCAAGTTAATACCGATGGAAGTATCGACCCTAGGTAAGTTGCCTCATTAATGATGAACAGTTAGGTATCGGGCCCATTCTAAATATTTCTCAGACTTCTCAAAGTTGGACCAGATGAGGTTGTAAAGGCCAACATCGAGCCACTTCGTCAGGCGCTGAAAGAAGATGCCGAGAAGACTCCTCCTGGTGACAAAGGCTGGAAGATGCTAATGGAATACGATACATACAGCACTCGACAATTCTTGGGCACGTAAGTACTTTCTGATGCTGCTCTCTTCCCTCAAAGGCTGATTCATCCAGTGCGAACCCGAAAGTAAAACTACCCAAGGATATCCCTCCACCTCCATACAACTATGAGACCATTGAGTGGCTTGAGACCTTTAACGGGTGAGTTACTCCGACTATGAAGACTACTTGATACTAACAGCTTGCAGAGGGACGGACTGGTATGACCAAGCTCACAGTGAGACTGTCCTTGAGTCCCTTGACTTCGAGTTCAGCCCTGAGACCAAGTGGTTCTGCGTGCTCGGCGGCGCCCAACAGCTCGCAAAGAAGATGGAAGAGAGAATTGCTAGCAAACCCAGTTATCACAACCCAGTCGCTGCTATTCGCACCGTTGGTAAGATGGACGTGAGGCTCGATATTGTGAATGGTAAACGATCTGAGTTTCGCCATTACGACGCCGTCGTGGCCACTACTACCCTCGGATGTCTTGGTCGCATGGACACTCGTCAAGCTGGCCTGAGATATCCTGTCAAGCAAGCCATTCGCTCTTTAGGCTATGGTCAGTCCTGCAAAGTGGCGATCAAGTTTAGCCATGCATGGTGGATCCACGATCTCAAGGACTTCAACGTTCGTGAGGCAGGTCTAGGCCACTCCGACCTCGCCCTACGAACTTGCGTCTACCCCTCTTACAATATCTATGATGCAAAGACCAAGACAGCGGTTCTTCTGTGTTCTTACACTTGGCAGCAGGACTCCGATCGTCTTGGATGTCTCATGTCGACAAACAAAGACCACGAGGAGAAGGTCGCCGAGGAGCAAGCCCTCAAAGAATTGCTTCTCCGAGATCTGGCTATCTTGCATACAAACAAGCAGACCAGTGAAAAGGATCTATACAATCTCATCAAAAAGAGCTATGTTGATCATCATGCCTACAGCTGGACTGAAGACCCCAACACTGCTGGAGCTTTCGCGTTCTTCAGACCCCAGCAATTCAGCTCCATGTGGAACAGAGTAATCCAGCCATCGGGTGATGTCATCATTGCCGGTGAAGCCTCAAGCCCTCACCATGCTTGGGTCGTTGGTGCCCTTGAGAGTGTCGTCCATGGACTTCACTCCTGGATGGGTACCAATATGACTCTGGTTCCCGAGCTGAAGCATGCCAGAGACATTCTGGGGAAGGATGAACGTGGAAATCCCTTCGTCGACCTCCCTCCTTATATGGATGTTAATATTTCCAATTGGCACGCTGTCATGGGTGTCGTCAATCGAGACAAGCATCTAGAGACGATAGAAGGGGCTGATAACAGTAACTTGCTGTCTACTGTGCTTTCGCACTTCGATGTCGAGGTTCTGAAGAAGGACCTTCCTGCTCGATAAATGGCTTGAACTGACTCTTGATTGTTCTTTTGGGAGTATATAAGTGTATTCAAATTGAGTCATGAGATCAGTATGAGGGTTCTGCCGTCCGTTCTTTAGCTTTCTAAATCATTTCCATGATAACCACTTTCTTTATGCATTGCTGTCGTCCATGATGAGCCGCAGCTTGAATTTTAATGCAACTTTCCGAAGCTCGCTCAGTAAACCTGATTGATGCTATGCATCATGACCGATTTTGATCTCATGATTCGGTTGTTCGCGGAAGCCTGAACAGATCCGTCCACTAAGCGTCTTACTCAGTGTCTACTGCTATCGCTATGCCATGTCAGCAAGACACTTGACCCGGATCTTTGAACTTGACTTATGCATCCAGAAAGACGCAATGTGATCCCATGGATCAACAACAGGGTTAAAGACAAGCAACTCTCGCTAATGAGCAGCGAAATATGTCGGGTCAGTATTACCGCCGTGTGTCGATCCTGTCCCGTAAAAGTATGAGCTCGCCCAAGTTGGCGGATCGTAAATTCTTCAATACCGACGTGATGAAGAGATTCTTATCGGGGACACATTCTTGCCAATTCTTGTCGCTTGCGACCAAACGCGTCATTAGTAAACCCGTTCGATCAACGGCAAAGCAGACACTCGAGCACACGATGCAGGCCCATGTCGACAGCAGCAGGCCATGTTATTGACCTCCCTGATGGTCGGCGTCTTGGCTATTATAAGTTTGGTAATCCTATAGAAAATCCAGTAATATATATCTTTCTTGCTGCGGCACAGGATCCCGACCCAATCAAAATGGAAGCAGTCTGGAGAGAACAGGTTATTGTTCTTAGAGTAGAAGATGGAGAAGTTCTGGAGAAACCAAGCGCTTTCCAGTCCGCTGTCAGGGCTTTCAGACAAACCTATGCCTAAGGAGGAGCAGTTCATGACCTCGAGATGAAGCTCAACACTGAACCTTCGGGTTTCCACCTGGAGCACATCGAGTACGAGGGTATCAGAGTGAGTGTAGTATGGGTCTGCAGACGAGAATACTTCACCAGAAATGAGACAATACATGGCAGAGAGGCTACCAAAAGCGGTCTACAAGGAGCACTTGGGGGTGGCGCACTAGAGGATCCGGAGGTAAGGCCTGTTGACAGAATTTCTTAACGATCTCACAGATTGAAAGAGTAAATGCCTTCCTAACTCGTTTTGGTTAGCGATGTGTCACGCAATCATAGGTTGTTTGTGGATGCAATTTTTTAAAGGAAGCGAAATTGGAATAAAGTAACTTAGGCATCGGTTTGTTATATATATACCCGTGGATCTAACTAAAAGGGAGCCTTACTTATAGAGTAGGCAATAAAATTATAGGATAAGGATAAAATCGTAAGATAAGCCTTTACCTTACCTAGTTATAATTTTATAATTTTTACTACCTTAAACTAAAGATT